>NC_141780.1:16835241-17035241 GCF_054643075.1 Acanthaster planci | reverse complement strand
GATAAATGTGTTATCACGCTCGTGCTTATGGAACAAGGAATAATGTAGTCCATCTGTGTCTCCTATGGGCCTTGTGGTGCACAGAACACAGATAAACTGTGTTCCACTCACGGTCAATAAGAAATCATACCATTCAGCCAACATTCCATAAAGCCTGAGGCTCATGCTTTCATTTAATGTGCCTTTTATAAAGTACTAGATTCACATAAATAGTTTATGATATTATGATTTTCATGCCATAACAGGTTAATTATGTTTTGTAAAGGTATTGTAAAGTCAGTTACCAGTACTGTACTACTGGTAGTAGTATTGATTTAGGGATGTTTTCACACTATTCTTTAGCTCTAATGTATTCAAGCAAAGCGTATCTAAGGGAGAAAATTTGACCCTGCGCTTGACTACATGTATTCGCATGACCTTGAAATATATACATGTACATCCATATTGCAGATCAACATTCATTACATGACTTCATCCAAGCCCAGCTTTGTGGTAGTCTGTATTTCACCATTTTTTGTAAGAATGTCATCAGCAGCTTTCTTAACAGGACCATTGGACCCCTTTACAGTTCATGGTTTCATGTCTGGGTCTGAGACACACTCTCACTCAGTTGCATTTTTCTGTGCAATATTGACTTGACACTGTACCGGTACTCCTGCTAGTGTATCCTGTATGTACATGTGTGAAAGGGAAGAGTTTGTACTGTAAGTTTGAAACAGTAAACTTCCAGCACAAACTCTTTCTTGTCATACTCTATCCAGTTTGTAAGTGACTTCGTCATACACACGGACACGCCACGATTTGCAGGCTCCCATTGGACGATAGTTGAAGTTGCGCGTTAACTTCCGGTTCCAAGTAAATGGCGATCAGTGCATGTCACTCTATGTGCAGTGCATGTGCTGTGGGCGTGGTTCAAACTGAAGTGACGTCACACTTACGAACTGGATACAGAGACTTGCATACATCTGGTAGGATGATGAGAAATATTAAATATTGACAATAAATGAATGTACACTGCAAAAATCAGGGTGTTACATTTAACACTCCCCCCGGTGGTATCAGAGGACTATGCCAAGACTTTTAACAAGTGTTAACATTTTTGGTGTTCGAAAATGTGGGTGTTACTTTTGTTCATTGTAATACTTGTAGGCATGTAAAGTAACATCAGCAATGTTAAAGGGATTCATTTTGGTGTGGTCAGCTGAAACACCAAACAGTGTTGTTTTTAACACCAGAGTTTTTGCAGTGTTTAGATACCATTGTATTCTGTTATAATCCAATCAATCACGAGTCAAATATCCAGTAGTCCACCTGTCAGTTCACAAGTACATATAACAGGTTATAAACAGTGCCAGAAGATGGAAATGAAAGCCTTTGCATTACCGATCTGTTACGTGTACATGTACCAGTACCGTACTTGCGACTGGATGTATCCGGTTCGTAAGTTACTTCGTCACAATGGAGGATGCGCCATGATTTGCATGCTCTCATTGGACAATTGCTGAAGTTGCGCGTTAACTTGTGGTTCTTTGATTCCATGTAAACGGTGATCAAAGCATGTAACCCTATGAGCAGTGTAGGTGTGCAGTGGGCGTGGCTTAAACTGAAGTGACGTCACACTTATGAACTGGAGTGTGAATGACTACTGATTGACTTGGGATGATCTGTTATGACTCTCATATAATTGCAATTGATTATTGTAAGTTATGTTAGCTCTTTTTCTTCTCTGAATAAATCACTAAAGGAAGTTTTACAAGCAAGAATTTTGTGACTGTTTACTGGAAACGGATAATCTGTCTAAAGACTTCTGAAGCTAGCACCCTGGCATGCACTCTCTAGACACATGTAAATCCATCAGGTAGTCCTTTAAAATACCTTTTCTTTTAAAAATAATGGATTGTAATTTCTTAAGAGATCCCTAATCCTAGCATATTTAGGTTTGATCTTTATAATACTGCCGATAGAATGCTGCATGATACAACCACAATTTAGCTGAGACGGAATAACAAAATCAGATGTACTGCATGTACAAGAAAATCTTTTGGCATTCAGTTAATTTGTGTGCATTGCAGCTCTGGGAAATTTTGGCTTGTGGACCGAATGACTAGCCATAACCTGACAAAAGAACTTATTTTTCACGTTTGAAAACCTGTTTTATCTCCATGCTGTACTTGTCCCATATAAGGCATCCATCAGTACTACCTGAGTGCCTTAACTGTTTGTGTTGGCAAGGAACTCGAAGGGTTACTTTTGATTCTTTGTAGTTGTGGCACTTTGCCAACTGTCCTTGTCTCTCTCATCTGGGTCCGGTCCCTACGCAGAGTCTTCATTAGTGATTTCAGCATCTTCTCCTTGGAGATACTGATCTGGTATCGATCCTGAGTGAAAGCTGATGAGATCCGGTATGGAGGAGGCGTGGTAGCTGTATCAAATGGATTCAGGGAGAGCTGGGATTTGGGAGCAGTCGCCTGTTTCCTTGGGCTGTCCCGGGATGACATCATGGTCTTTGAGAGCTTAGGAGCTACTAAGCTAGCGGCAGTGACTTCCAGTCCAGGAAAGGCTTCCTGCTGGTACTCTGCTGCCATCTGCCGATTGGCCTCCTCGACACACTGGGAGCAGGTTCTCTGACCCAGCACCTCGCAGTAGTGCAGATGGGAGTCTTTTTCTCGGTGGTTGCTCAGCGGTGGAGGCAGGATGTGCCGGTATCTCTGAGTGGTCAAGACCATCTTCCCGTTCAGGCCGTTGTGGACCCAGCGGTACTCCTGACTGATGTTGTTTGCTGTTTGTCGGCGGAGAATGGATCGACCTCTCCGGTGGCTGGCGCTGCCGCTGATGTGTGGTATGACAGGGAAGCCGGTGATTTCTCTCATGTAGCCCTGTTCCCTCCGGAGGTGGACATCAGTTGCTTCTCTGGTCAGGACATCACGATGGCCTGGTCGTGGTAGGCTTTAGAGAGATATTAAGGAAATGCGTTAAAAATGGTTCCCGTGGCTACATTTTTCAAGGTCAAAATAGGTTTGGAAATAAGGAGAAACTTTTTAAAAGCGTTGTTTTCTTCATTTTACTATTTTTATTTGCTGTTCAAGAAAACCTTTCATTCTAAGTAGCTGTCGACACAGGGCAATTTTAAAAAAGGTATCCTTTAGCTGAATAGTTTCATCTGAACGAGAAGTATGAAATGTCCTGCCCAACAACCCACCTGTTGGAGTTTTTCTTCTTGGCGTAGATGCTGTGCGAGTCGAACCAATTCTCTCGCCGCTGTTGCTGGCTCAGGAACTGCCAGGATTTGGGGATTTTGACCGTGGCTGGTTTGCGCGAGTAGAACGGGAGCTCAGGGAGGCTTGAACGGCCAAGGGATTCACGACTTGAAGACAACATCGTGCCTAGGCAATGGAACATACACACCAAATTTACATACAACCAGGTCTTCGGCTAGAATTTCTAAGATCAAGTTTATGTCTCTCGTGGCAAACGTGAAAGGCTTCTTCATGTAACAACTTAGTTTGGACATGGAGGAAGGAAAATTCCTCCATGGTTTTGGAAAAGCAAAATTCAAACCTCATGGATCTGTTTATTTGTAATTACCAGGAAATATGCCTCTCAAACAATTGGGATGTACTATCGATCTGATGAGTCCCAAAATGTGTCATTTTGGGAGATTTTATACATAAACCTTGTGCGAAAGATTCGGACCCACAGTTATTGCGATTGGATTTGTGTTGCAGATCGTTTTATCAGTAAGTAAATTAATTTTGGTGTATCATCACTTTACCAACCGTGGAGTATTTTCATACAGATGATATTCTTTATTATTATGGTGCCCACTAACAATATGAAATCCGTTGACTTTGCTTTAACTAAGCACAACACAAAGGGGCTTGTGTGCCTATAAATACACTTTCAGCGCTAGCAAACAGACCTGTGGCACAATGGCTATTGATCCAACAACAGCCGTAAACTGTTGACATGATTAGTGCGTGCTGACGGGGGAAGATGGCTATAATAAACGGTCACCCTGGTGCCCATTGATCGAATTGATCAGAGCGTATCAATCATGGCGGAATGGTTGAAAACGACAGAATTGTGGTTGTGTATGCGTACGGGCCTGGGCCATTAGGAACAACATGATCATTGTGTTCATCTGACAAAGACCCATCGAACCTACTAAAACTCACCTAAATTTTATACATTTTAGATCAATGTGGTGATGCCTTATCTGGAAGAAATTTGAATGTGTGGTGAGCCTTTCACGTCGGCGATATATACCATTATAGGTATACATGTATAGGCATTATAAACAACTTTAAAATGTGCCAAACAAAATAATTTGCGGAAAGAAAGATTAATTTTAACAATATAGTAAGCCTTTATTTTAAGTGAATTTGAGGTATTAAAACATTAAAACGATTGCATATCGATAAATCCATGCTATTTTTTGTAACACAAATTCATCCAACTGAACCCGTCGAAGTCAGTATCATTGCAAAAACTCAATACAAGAGCTGGCCAAATGAATTCTTTAGTAAATTTACCAGTAAACGTCATAGCAATATATCAAGCTTTTGACAAGGTCGTTAATATAGGAATTTTTAAGTGTGGAGCACAACTCGTTTGAGTGAAATTTATTTTGCGCTAGCGGGATCACCAGTTAAAGAATTGCTGGCAAATGGTTTCGTTCTACTCTCTTCCTCCGTATGCTCGACACAGGACCAGTGAACCACTGCAGTGACCGAACGGAGGGTCATAGTTTGGCCTTTGGTCTGCATTGTCACGTTGCAGATGGAAATTCCTGATTTCAGGAATGTGAGGTTTGTTTTCTTTGGAAAATCTTTGGGCGAAATCTAGCGCAAGTGCATATCGAACTCATACTAATGAGCGGAAAGCCCCAAATCTGAACAACGTAATGTAAAACACATGTTGTACCCCTCCCTGAATTTCAAAATGTAGATAATTTTTTAAACCAATTCAATGTTTTATATTCTTATCTACTTTCATTTTTAACAAGGGTAAAACAGTTCAGTTCACCTACAAACTACTTTCTCGAGGAATTATCAAAAATAAACACACAGAGGCACAGACATAAATCAGTTTACAAAACGCAGAGTAAAAGTGAAAATGTCAAAATTTTGCAGGAACAAAATCAATCAAGACGGGTAAGTTCGAAGTTTTACACTGGATGTACCAAATACATTACCAGAAAATGATTGAGTGTGTTGCTGTTTTCGTAGGAGACTAGAGCCTTTTAGAAGCGAAATACATACCGGATCAGTGTGTTGGTGTTACCAGGATGGTTGATTTATGAGCAGTCATTTCTCTTTGTGGCGTGCGTGGGGAGTTCGATGTGCGGAGTCTTGCACGTTATAATCGTAAAATGGCTCAAGCTTTTCCTACGCCGTGTTTTGCCTCACAGAATCCTTCCTGTGCGTAGCCAGTCATCAAGAGTGCCCCTCTGCAGTACTGTCTTTGTTTATCCGGAATGAAGTCGACCCAGCAGGATTTCCCAATTCATTTTGGAGACACCTGAAGCGTGCACATTGCGGGTCGGGCCGGTGCAGTCGTCGGTTGCTATGCGGAGAGTTCAGGCTGGGATCAGCTGCAAGTAGTGTATGAGTCAGTGTTGTAGGTTGATCGATATTAACCCCAGTCCTCTGCAGGGGATAATGCACCGAGGGGTGTGCTTAGCGCCACCCGCGTTGAGACACGGGTAATGATAGTCCATTCAAGTACATGTACTCCGAGATTTTCCTCGTAAAGTTTCTCGTTCAAATGGTGCAAAATCACGGCCGTTATTGCAGAATGCATATCTGTTTCGAAAATTCAGCATTTGTGAAAACCCAAATTCCAAAGTTGTTGTATGCATTATTTTCCCTTTTCTTTCTTTTGTTCCGGGGGGTCTAGTTCCTCCCCTAGTGTTTACTACGGAAATCTAAAAATGAAATATTAGTCAAATTTCAGATAATAAGTGATTTGAACGAAGTTTGTCTCTCCTTCTTTTGTCTTGCTGCCACCTTTTCTGTGTCAGAGAGAGGGATGAGGAAATTTGGCATGGCTTTCACTTGGGTTTGATTTGGAGGAATGCTATAAAAAGCCAACACGCCTGCAAAGTGGCAACACCATATAGCCTTGGGAGGTTTTGGGACAGAGTATGCCGTGAGTTAGTTGACAGTGTTACGCACGGCTTGTTTACATTTGAATTTGGCTGTTTGCTGAATTCTTTGATGAACCGTTGGTATTTAACCTCTGGTAATACGATAGCTAAAGGTGTCAACTTCAGTTATTTTTAAGTCGGTGACATGAAACAACCGCAATAAACGTCTGAGACGACGATGTCCATTATTAGGAGCAATGTGCATGGTTGGCTTCTTTGTTTGCCTTTCACAAAGATCCATCTTTCTCGTTTTAAGCGTCTTCACGCGATTATCCAAGTTTTTGATTTGTTTCTGTTTTTTTATTCTGGCATTCTCAGCTTTATAACTCAATCACAAGGCCAACACAGTTTTCAGTAAAAAAATTATTTTGGCCAATGGCAGTCATTCAAGACAAAGTACTTTATATACCTTGTAACTGAATAAAATACTTTAAATTTTGCTTTTTGGACAAAAGGGAATTTGGAATACAGTGATGTGTGAGCTACTAGTGGAGTTGCGTAGGTAACCGATGCCACTAATTAGGCCTTTCATCTACTGTAGAGTTGCTGTTGCGGTGTTTATAAATAGCAGCCTCTTACCTGAGACGACGTGTTCATTCAATGGGATGACAACTTCCCTTTTGATTATGAAAACCAAAAACAGTCTCCCAAAGGCGAGCACTAAAACCTTGCCGCAATGTTTGCATGCGTCCCGTGGAATTTAACAAGTTAATTCTCAGACAGGAGCGATGTGTACCGAGCGCTTTGGTGAGACATTACTGGGACTTTGAGTCAATATTGCCCGAAGAGATTGAGAGAGGCAGGTTGTCGGAGGGAAGATGTTCGCAGATTTGTTATTTTGCCCTTAGTTACGATCAGGCCGATCCTTGAAGGAAAGCACGTATTCTACGTAGTTGGGGGAGTGTGTTGACGTTGTAGGTTTTTGATTGAACTGTTGTCAGAACATGTGATGCATTTTGGCTGAAAGATTTAGACATGACTCGATGGGAGACATTGTAATCTCTGAAAGACGACGGGTGGCAGAACAACTAAAGATCAACCCTGAATCCATGATTAGTCAGGGTGGATCAGTCTAGTCGCAGAAACATGTACTTCGTCCCTGTACCCGTGAAACTAATCTAGAGGAGGGAGATGAACGACCATCAAGGCTGGATTTAGAGGTGACAGGAGGCACAACAATGATAGACTAACGTGGAAAGTGCTGTCAAGTTGTCGGCTGCTTATAAAAGTCTTTTTATGACGAGCATTATTGGCAGTGATTGGCAGCGGCTGACGAAGGGGATTCTGTTGTGCGTTTTGCCTCATCGTGCTGCGTCATTAGCACGTCGAATCGAAAAGGCAAATTGTTGAGATGTAATGAAACTTTGTCTGGAGTTGAGCCGATACCAGGAACGGAGCAGATTGAAGTGGCAGCGATTGCTTGAACGCATTGGATGTGACTCGATATTCTGGAAGCCTTTCTCAATTTGTTACTCAAACTGTCTTGGGTGCCATGCAGTATTTGCGTCAGGGTGAGTCCCGTGTGGACAATGGCCGTGTCTTGACTAATGGCATCAAGGGTGTGGATTTTAAGGTCAAAGATTCCAGTCCTCGTGGTGATATCAACAGTACCCATCACGTGATGCCTGTTGTTGGGAGTATCAAGACACAGACTGAAATCACTTCCGATGAAAACCCGCATGGAAGGGTTCCGGTTTGCAACAAACCTAGGCTGACACGGCCAGGCTTCAAAGCATCGCAGATGAGAGTTCAAGTTGATGGGAAGTGGAATTATTCGCGGAGAGGTGGGAAAGAAGGGGTAGACTCTTGCACTGGTACTGCGTTAGTAGGAGCTCGCACTCCCAGAGTCGTCTACTATCCAACTATCGTGACGCATAAGCCCATGACTCCGCACGAAGAGGGGGGTAAAGGCATGCTACGACGGCATGAAGCCAAATTTCCTCGGAAACTGGAGAATGCAGCTACGGGAACACCCACGTCGGTCATCAGACAGCATGATGACATCAAACCCAGTTCTGCTTTGATCCAACCAGCGACGCTTGACGGAGATGACGCTCGCCGAAAATTGAACACTGTTTTCTCTCATAGTCCGCCGAAATCGAGAGATCCTTCAGAAAACATTCAACGAATGGATAGACGCAACAGTGAAGGCGGTCCAAATGGGAGTGAAATGCAACAGACAAAGAGCCTGTCGAAATTTACAGAAAATGGACGAAATAGCCCAGACAACAATCCGAAAAAATACAGAAACGAAATGCAGATAAATCGGCAAGAAAATGAAGTTGAATCTGAGCAAGACTGCAGAGGGGGACAGATCCCTGCAAGCGCATTACCGGACAAGGATGGTGAGGGTGGTCTGGTCAAACAGCCTACTGAATTCACAGACGGTATGTCTCATTATTCCTTTATGGAGGCATCTCTGAGGAACATCGCTGAGACCCGCAACGCCATGTCCAAAGCCCGCCAACGACTCGACCGATCAGTGTCAGTGGATTACGGGAGACCAAACACTGTGCCTAGCTTCCCAACTGTTATCGCTGCTACCAACGAAAGGAAAGATGTGAACAAGCCAGCTGACAAAAAAGAGGAGCAAGGAAAAGACGTTGGGACTACGAGGCGGCGATCGCAGAGCGTCAGCGACATTCAGACAAGCGGGACTGGACGATTAAATCAGCCAGCCAGAATTGCTTCATGGAGACCGTCTGAAGCTTTGTCTACCCGGGGTCAGGGTATCCCAAGTGGAAAGGTAGATGAACCAGTCAAAGAAAAGAACAGCCTTGGAGTTGAATCGACGGGAGAGTTACCACTGCTCACGGGCAAAAACCAGTACGTGTATTTTAAGCCTGGCGTGGTTTTCTTCGAAGGCGATTCGGCAAATCTTTATTATAACTCACTGTTCAGACTAGTCAGAAGATCTGTTGGTTCTGTCTACAAACATAATGAAGACAAGATAGACAACTGATGCAACCAATTTTTAATTTAATATTTTATCAGTATTTTTTCAGCATACTATTACCAACAAGACAGTGGCGTAACGATCGGGGAGGCCCTAGCACCTTCTGCACAGGTCATTGGCCCGGGTGAACCCATCATTTGAAATCTTGAAATGTACTCAAGCTGCTGTTCATTCGCTTCGGTGTCCCCCGAAATAATGTGTGTATCGCCAAATTCCACCGCAGCCACGCCACTGCAGCGAGGCACTACACTAACACGGTGTATTTTGTACTACACTTTTTTTCGTAGATAACACGGTGTATTTTGTACTACACTTTTTAATACCGTAGATCTAGAACACACTCTAGGCACTTACTATGCTACAAAGCACCCCTTGCTTCGTATGCGGACGGAACAATTAATTAAATTCAAACTCAGTTGCGTTGACTTGGATTATTTTAATTTTAGGACTGCCTTTGAATTTCAACTTGCTCTCACTTGATGAAAAAAGCTGTGCAAGACGGTTGACAGGCCGCATACGCGACATCATAGTCCTTGCGGGAACAGTTAAAGTTACACAACCTGTTTATATGATAAAGAATCACCTATCACGTATTTAACCTCATAGTTATTGTAAAATCGGGCTTCTATAATGGCATTTTTTGCTAGACAAATTAACAGGCGGTCATGGGCATAGAAAGTGTGCAGATGAACGTGGAGCGTGCTCGTTATGTTTTCTTGGAATGTGTGGCTGTTATAAATTTTATACAAAACAAGCACCAAGCAAATTTACTTAAATATCGTATACACAACATGAAGTGTAAATTCGATGCATTCTGACTTTTGGACTGTTTAAGTCATACGCACAACAAGTTTTCAAAATTACTTCATTTTGTATTCATAATAAACACTTTTCAGGCTATCTTTTGCAACATTCACAAACATTCATCGCTTCATATCTACCTCAATGATTTGTTTCTATTCGCTATTGGTAGTGGAAACCTGAAAATAATACCCTTCATGACCTGCGGCAGGTCAGACAAAACAGATTTCTTTTGCTTTGACCTTCTGACGGCCTAATTTGAAACGCCCCGTGGGATCTAGTCTCTACTTTTGAAACCTTGCCAAAGGCGTCACCAGAAATTTTCCTAAGGGGGAGAGGGCAAAGTACTTTTTGGGGGGAGGGGGCATTTAAGAAGGGAAAACACTTATCAGCAACGAATTGATAAGCAGTGACACGGGATAAATTTAACAAAAGCAAATTGGTGATTTCCAGCTTTTTTTTCATTTCTTTCTCAAACTTTCCCCTGTTCCCTGTTCATTTTTCGATGGGGTGCGGGACAAGCGCCCCCCACGACGGTCCACGGTCCATGGCGCTGAAACGTACTGTAGATGAGGTTTCCGGTGCGCGGTGTAGAAAAAGGGGAAATGATTCTCTTTCTCTGGGGAGACTCCTCCACAAAATAAATAAAGGAGCGTAAAACTATGCTGAATCCAACTTAGGGGGACTGAGTTATATGCCAGCGAGGGATTGTGTGTGTGTGGGGGGGGGATAGGGGGACGATGTTCATGATGCAGATGCATATATACATGTAATACACTCTTACAGAACCTTAAACTGCGTATTAATGGTTGTTTGTTCTCCCTTTATGAATGGCGTCGAATACATTTGTCATTTTTGTTGTTGGAAAATCCGACAAATTCTCAACAATTCTCCTATTTTTTTTCTCACCGCAAAAAGGGGGTGGTGGTGATTTAATAGCCCACCCCTAAAAGGTGTGTGTGGGTGCGCTTGTACATGGGTGTGTGTGGGGGTATATACCCTCCATCCCGGGATTGACGCCCATGATTAGTACCCGTACCCCAGTTAAGGAATTTATGTGTTGAATTCAAAACGTCCCGGATGTTGTAACAAAATGACGTCATTTTCCAAGTCACGTGGCCATGGGTCTGCGTGACACGATCGTCGGTTGTGAGCGTATAAGATAGGGAAATGCCGCTCATTTTGAAGAGAATTTCAGGACACATGGTTACATAATAATCATTCAGACGCATATTCAAGGTATGCTAAAGTTATCACTGTCTATACTGAAGATTTGTTTGGAGAATTTACAGGTGATGGTTCGCGATTTCACGCTGAAATCAGTGGGGTGCGGCACCACATCATCTACATGTAGGCCCACGTGCTAAGACGGCCACTGCCCGACCGTGTGATTGAGCGTTCCACGGTCGGCAATGGTTGGACGTGCCTGATAGTGGTGCCTCATGGTTGTTGTGATTTACTAGTCTAGGACAAAGTTGTTCTGGCTTCTGACTGTCGGTAAGCGGATTTTTTTTAAATTTCAGCATGTAGAAAAATTGCCAGAAGACAGCATTAGAGTTTATCATAACGTAGGCCTACGCCTGTTTGCCCGTTGGCAATGCCATCACATATATCATCAGAGATTGCCGTCAAAAATCCCTTTTGTTAGAACAAACTTCAATGTGCAAAGTTCTCCATAGGCCTTACAATATACAATCAAAGTTCCTACAAGAAATGCACCCGTATAGCTCAAGCTTTCCTTGCTGTCCATGGTTTGAAAAATAACACACAGATCAAAATTATGACAAATGCGTTGGCAGTACGTAGTGTATACTCTGTACATAATTATGTGGTATTCTTAACTTGTGGTCATTTGAAGTGTTGACCTTGCCATTGGGAAACAAATTGGTAATTTGTTGTAATAAGAGGCTCTTCTTTGGGGGAAGGGGAAAGAGTTCCCCGGGAGTTACACTCCTTGCCCACTCAGCTACGTAGCCAGGCCGGGGGGGGGGAGGGGCAAGAGATCTTACAGGGGTGGGGCCTGTGCCCCCTAACTACGCCAGTGGGTGCGATTGAAGTAAAAACAGTGCAACCATCCACGCATACTTATTTATATACCTTCACCGACTGTAGAAAAGTCCTGTTGTTTGTGCTTCATTCTGATATATCATTTTCTGTCTTTTGTTTGCCTTGTGTTTTCAAAACATTCCAGGAGCACAAAGCATTCAGAATGTTATCATTAGAATCATTGGCAGACTTTCAGAAGAAGTTCCTGTCCTGGATGTGTGGAGCTAATGCTTCTGAAACTGAAGTCCTGCGTGACAGGCTACTGGCAAACCCTGACCAATTCTCAGACTCCTTTCAGAAGCTTCTGTTGAACACTTGTCTGATTGACTCTGCAACTGCCATCCCCCATGCTCTTGCAATCATTTTCTTCCCCCTCGTGCTCATCGGCATCCGCTGCTGCGCCAATCTGAAAGGGGTCAACAAGACCAGATACCTCCTGAAGTATCCTGGCCATGACAGGAGATGGGTGTGCACATTTATCCTCATCGTCACTCTGATCGGCAGTGTGCTAGAAGGCTTGATAACCGAAGTCACGTTCCTCCACCATCCAGCCAAGCCGATCCAGCCTCATTTGTACCTCCCAGATGCTTGTGCGGTACTAGCTACAATCATGTCAATCTTGTATAACCACCAAATGGAAGTGTGGCAACGGCCTCGGATGGCCTGGCTGCTCGTTCTCTACTGGTTGGTAACCGTAGCCGCCAATGCACTCTATCTGCTACACCTCGCATATCTCCAGTTAGCCAGTTTGACCATTATAGCTTTTGATTTTACTGTCATCACCACAGCCCTGCATGTCTTCCTATTTCTGAATGAAGTCAATGTCATAAGGTTGAAGGTAAGTCAACAACTTTAAGCTCTATAAGATTAATTTGGATCACGCTTCACTGGGGAAAGCCTTCACTGAGACTGGTGCAATATAGTATGTTTTTCTCCAAAATTTTACAGCGTTAAACATCTTGTATTCTAACAGCATAATTAAAGTCCTTAATTTGTGCTGAATATGACAACTGTGTCAATTTCAGGACAGAGATTGATCTGTCAAATCAGACGCTGTGTGCATTTGGGAGGAAACAAGCAGAGGTATTTAAAAACTTGATGTGGTAAATGCATAACTTTGGTCAGTTCTATAAACTTGAATACAAAGTATCAACTCTGCCATCATTTGCTCTTTCAACCACAGATTCTTTTCTGCAAGTCACCAAGTGCCAGTCCCAAAGCACAGGAAAAGGATGCTCATCTCCCTTGTTCAGCCCTGCCCTCAGACCTCGTTGACCCTGAGATGCACTTTCTGGATGAGCACTGCAGTACACTCTCTCGCATCACTTTCTCCTGGCTGGGAGAACTCCTGAAGAAAGGTTTTCAGCGCCCCTTGGAGATGGAAGACCTCGGATCTCTGCCTGAGATTCATGGAGCACGATTCAACCACGAGAGATTCACCAAAGTGCTTGAGAAAGAAAGGGTGAGTTGATTTTTTAGGAGTTGATATTATTTTGAAAGTGAATGTTGACATGCTTGACAAACTTTGGGGCTAATTCCAGAAATTAGGGGTCCTTTTTTTATGTCCCTGTCACATCTGACATTATTTTGTAAGTTCAGAGCACATTTTCTAATTTCCTAGAGCAAAGAATAAATGCAAATTACCTGTCAAAAAATAGTAATAGTTTGAAATCAATTCTGGTGATATTTCCATGTCAAATAACAAAGGTAAGATGTACCAGAGGCACCTAAATGTCACACTTTTGGATCCCTAAAGTTCTGGAATTACCCTTGTATGAAGAGTAAGTACCAGTGAGTCGCCAAGAGGAATTCAGTGCTTGTAAGTCGTGGCAAGATTACAAATTTGCAAGTTTCATAACTGCAAGATTTAGTTGATGTTGTGGAGTTCCATTTTCTTTGAGAATAAATCTTTTTCAGTTGTGGTGATAAAGAGCTATTCAGTTTGTGTCTGTAGAGTTCCCTTATGTACCTGTTGATTTTGGTTAAATTTGGAGTAAAAATGTGGCTTTCTGAAAGCTTATCTTGAGGTCCTAAATTAGGTGACAATATCAAAATAGAATATTCGTCTTAAAACTATAGGCACAAAAAAATACATCTTGATCTGATAGTTTCAGAACATTATGTGACTGTTGTACAAAAGAATAATCCTGTTTCTTACAATTGTCTTATATGAACCCATTTAGACAAAGGCAGCGTGTACTGGCCGGGTTCTTCGGTTGTGGCGAGTGTGCATGCATGCTTACTGGAGGGACATCGTGACAACCGGAGGGATCAGACTGGTAGCCGAATTAGCTCGCTTCATCAATCCACTCTGCATTAGTGGCATTGTCTTATTCATTACCGAGAATGAGACCAAGAAGAGACAAGAGGTGCGCACAAAGCCCACCTTTCTCAAATTAGGTGATATCCAGTGGCATGCAGTTAGGGGTAGTGCAGGAACTGGGTACACTATTATGGGTACCGATGTACCCCCCAAAAAGACACCCAATCCCAAAATTCAAAGTAAAAATGGTGTGTGAAAAATGCATCCATATTGTCAAATTCCATCTCACTTAAAATTACTCACTCAAAACAGTCTTTGCACATAAATGTGAAATTTGCCTTAATGATCGGTGCGAGGATGGTGTTTATTTTATTATTTCCCTACAAAACAACTTTTAACACTTGTCTTTTTTTCATTTATGAGATGTTACTACTTTAAACCTGAACAGTCCACAGTCCTTGACCTGTTTGGAGGATTGTGGACTGTTAGGATTAAGTTTCAAAGGTGGTTATGGAGACCACAATTGGGAGCAGGTTCCTGACCTCGGCACCCAGTTACTAGGCTACTTTGCATGAACATGGGGTTAGAATCCAATTTTGAATAAAATGTACTTTTTTGTTTCATTTCCTCTTTATAATAAACAAGGAAATATATCAATTCACTTCTATTTTACCTCCTGCTTGAATCGTAGGAAGAGCCTCATTTTCTAACAGTACAAGAATACTTCTCCAATGGCTTTGTTCTGATTGGTCTGATGTTCATCGGCACCATCATCCGCTCACTGTGCATGGCGACATACTGGCAGTGGACTGTTTTTCTGTCCCAGCATGCCTACAGTGCAGTGCAGGTAATGTTCACAGTCATATCGACAAGTTCTTCCACGCCTCATCAGTGGCCTGTTTGGGTTTTGAGTCCAGTAATAAGGCCAACTGGGGCAGTTCGTTCTAAGCTATTGTCCATTACTTTCATCCATAAATGAGTACTCTTCCCCAGTCACCACCCAAGGAAGGTAGGTAAGTACCATTTCGTAAATGTTGGTGCAGTGGCGTAACAGTAGGGGCCGGTGGGGGGGACATGTTTTCCCGGCTAGGGAATCCCTATTTGAAGCATATACAACCTATTTACAAGCCGTAGTTCATCAGCTTTTGTTACCTCACTTAAAAAAATATGTGCAACTCTGGATGTGGCCTAGAAGTTTATTTTGGTTACATGACTGTCCTGATGCTTTCAATTTATTCAAAATTGGCGGTGTACCCCCTGGGGGTGGGGGGCAATCAAGTGCCCTATGGCATATTTTTTGAATGGTGCATAACCTGAGACGGCGTTTTCCTCTGTATGAATGCCAAGTCCAGTCGCTTCAGCATGCTTCACAACCAACTTTGTTGCACTGACAATGTCAAATGCTTCTGTAACATAAGAGGATGACTTCTGCATACTGCAGCATGCAGCTTGGGAGACGTACACCTTTTGGCAACAGTTTTCTTTTAACTGTTATGTTCTGCTGGGCACCCTGCTCTATCTTATTGTCTGTTTTTATGTTTTGTATTAACTGTGTTGCGTTTAATGTGTGAAATCGAAGTGTAAATGGTGTCTGTGCATTATCTCTCGTTAAAGTAAACTGTTCTCACCGTGTTTTGTTTGTTACAGACTGTTGTGTATGAAAAATCTCTCCGCTTGAGGACTTCCTCCAATGGTGCTGGCTCAGTGAATGTTGGTCGGATCACCAACCACGTATCGGTTGATGCCAGTAACATATATTATTTTTTCATGTCAATGCACCAGGCCTGGATCATGCCTACACTGGTAAGTCCATGTAATTTTGGAAACCAAAGATATAGAAACTTGTGTTGTCTAATTTATGTTACAATGCCTCATGAATATCCATGAGTGAGAGCCGAATTCGCACTGGTCTCTTTGCAATTACATTCAGTGGTAATTTTAGCCATATACCAGACATGCAACAAGGATCTAGGCACAATTTAAATGTGCACGTGTAGTACTCATGAAGTGTTAACCAGGAACAATTGGTTGAGTGGGATCTAGATTGTCAACTTCCTGTGCCAAACCTGCCAATCTTGCCCTGGTTCATGCTTGTGAAGGGAGCACACAGGTGCACATTATGAATTTACAACCGAATGTACACAAAGCAACAACTTTATTATTGGAGTAAAGTATCTCGGCATGAGCGCTTTTAGGAATTGACTGTGCAGTGTACCCACATGTATCCTTTGTCATAACTGAGATTCCCCATAAAGCTTTGCATTTTTCATGGAATATCGCTCTTAGAAAGTCATAGACACTGCAAACAAATGTCTAATATTACACATAAAGCTGGTTTTGCAACTTCTGTTTCTCACAGGGAATACTGACCATGATTCTCCTGTTCATGGAGATAGGGGCCTCAGCACTGCTGTGCGCAGTGCTCCTGGCCGTGACTCTCTTCGTTCATTTGAGGATAGCCTGCCTGACTGCGCAGATACAAAAGAGGGTCATGGTAAGAATGGAATGCTGTTTGGGAACCGAGGAGATTAATTGGAAATTTGGGGAATGCCTGCCGGGTTTGTGGAGTGTTGTGGCCTTGTCTGTAACACTAAACTCGGAATCTGTTCAAGTTAAATCTTTGGGATTCTGGCAAGATACTTTGTCGCTGCTCGCTTGTAGGTTGGCATCTGTCAGGGCAGAAATATCTATCTATATATCTGTTTAATTTACCAGGGTGTTGCTATCAGTTATCTGAGAACAGTTCTCCCGAAGGGGTCCTGGAAAGATGTTTCAGTTATGGAAGTGTGTTAGAAACTTTCATTTTTTACCCCAAGGACTTTGGCCCCTGCGGTGAAACTTGAAAATTCTGAGGCTAAATTGATTCATGTGTATTTCCTGTCATGGAAGCTTTTTTCAGACGAGCGTCTTAAGAAATGCAACGAGATGTTCCAGGGGATCAAACTGCTCAAACTCTATGGCTGGGAGAAACTCCACTGTCGGTCGGTCAACAAGGTCAGGACCAGGGAATTGTGGGAAATACTCAAGATCAACATCCTACTCGCTACGTCAGGTACAGAGATCCAAGTTTGTTAACTTTTGAGTATAATATCCACATCATACCATGGACTCTCTCTTCGGATCCTTAACAAATTTCAGGCTCTGTCTCATTGACATGCAACTGGTCTAAGGTTGGAGCAAGTGCCCTGTGTCAGGCTAGCTTTAGTGAAAACCTGATCTCAATCAAAAATTGAGAAATTTACATTATTCCCATTTTTCATGTTTGCGCCTCTGTCACTTTCTTTAGCACTTGTTGCAAGTTTTTGGGCACCTGTTTGTTTTTCTGAACTATCACCCATACCATTCATCCAATTACAGTTTGCTGAGCAACCGACACCTGTGTTTTTGGAACAATAGTATTATATTGATTGGTCTTTACCCTTCTTACGTAACAGATCTCCTGACATATATTTTACCCCTCTTCGTTACTTTGACGGTAAGTAATAAGTCATTTGTACAGAACATATTTTGGTTTTGTCACATATGCAGCCTGATTGCCAACTACTTGTACTTCCATTGTGTTCAACAATCAATGGCAGAGTAGAAGAAGTGACATGCACACGCTTGCACACACATGGGCTCTTAGATTGACGAACATTTTAAATCCTTCTTTGAAATTATTATTCAAAATTAAAAACTTGTAAGGCTTGTCGGAATCACATGGTTGTGGCTTGAAATTACATACAATTCATTAGAAGTGGCTGCAGCCACTGCCATATCTATAGACTCATGTAATTCAAGACTCGGCCATTTAATTCGAACACAGCCCTATAACCGTAGCCCATCTATCACATTATGATAAAAATTGCAAATGTTTGTTGGGCTGGGGCATTTTGGTGTTAGATTCCATTCTTTAGGTTTATTTTCTCAACAAACTTAAAAGTTGGACATCAAGTTGTATTCTCACAGCATGATGGCAATTTATGTTGGTCATTGTTTGCAGGCGTTTGGCTCATACACAATCTTGAGTGGGGAGCCCTTGACCCCCGATGTGACCTTTGCATCCTTTACCCTCTTCAATATCGCCATGACCGTTATCTCCAATTTCCCATTGGCGTTGGCATCCTACGTCAATGCTTTGATTAGTTCAAGGAGGTTGCAGGTCAGTATCAGAATGAGAAAATGTAATATTTGGACTGAACCAGTTTTTCTTAAACAATCGCTCATTTTTCTCCATCACAGATTGAAAGATAATGGCTTGGAGGTCACAAGATAATTTTCCCAGATTTTCACCACTCCAAAAGCCACTCAGTTTCACACTTCTGCAGAGCTCAAATTTCTTCTGACATGTTTGTTCTAATTTTTGCATTGTAATAAACCTGTAATTACTTCATTGACAAGTGTGGTCTTGCCAGTTCTTGAGTCCCCTTTGGCTGTCGTATATCAAAACTTCAAGATTTCTATTTTATATGTTTAATTTGCATATCACGTACATGGCTGGAATGATCCACTTTCAAAATAAGTTTTCTGGTAGACTTGTCAAAACATTGTGCACAAGAAGCATATTTGCAAGTTCTTGAAACTAGCTGTTTTCTTGTCCCAGGACTTTTTGTCCACTCCTGAAGTTGAGAAGAGATGTCAAGATGGATCAGATGATGATGCAAGAGCACCACTGTCTCCTGTGTATGAAGAATCAAATGTGAGTCATCACATCATCTTAGATATACAGAACATCTAATGCCTCAACTACTTGATTAACCTTTAGTCTTTTCCATTTCCTCCAAGAATAGTTGACTATATTGAAATTGAGTTTTCAAATGGTTTGTAAATACCTTGACAGTTTAATTGATATTTAACAAGAAACTTCAGTCATATGTTCAGTTTTCAGGGATCGCACCTGTCCAGAATCTGTCTTTAACCAAACCAATTTGGGAATGTTTGCTTTGTTTAAGTGAAAATGCCTAAAATATTTTTTGTTTGTGTTTTTTTAAAGCTCCGTACCTGAACTTTGAGAGAAAGATATCAAACAAATTGCAATTCCCCCTCGTATGTTGTTAAAAACAAGAAGATTCCAAAAATGTTAGCTTTCTTGGTTCTGGTGGATGGTCATCTCGCAAAATGACAAAAGCAAAGAGTATGCAAGATGAAAAAGTGTCACAAGAAATACCATATATACTACAGACTCTAAACTAGGGTTGTCCTGTGCATGGATGACATCGTTCTAGGGAACTATTTTTAAAACCCCTTGGCAGACATTTGAGGATGTGATCACCAAACGCAGCAGACGATTTCTGACCCGCAAGCGCCGCGAGAGTGACAGTGGTGAGCTGTTACCAGCCACACCCCCGCCCCTCCTGAAGGACAACACCCCCAGTTCCTCTCCATCCTCCACGTCTCCGAGTGAAGACAGTGATAACAGGAGGAATAACCTTGATGGGTTGCCCAGCAACGTGGCCGTCAAGGTAACAAGAAACATACTCTAATCTCAAACTTAATCCGACGTTGGCTGGAAATGTAATAATATGTAGCATTTGCCAAAGTGGAAAGCCTGCTTCATGTTGAAAGAACCAAGAGGTCCACTATTCCAGAGGCCAATCCACACCAGAATCTGAAGCTGCCAACCACCTCAATAAGATTCATCAGTAATAGGTTCACGGGACATGCTCCCATGGTCTCATGGCGATAAATTTATGCTGCTTCTTTTGATTTACAAAGCTGCTGCACTTTCTCACGTGGAGCATGGTCAAGGATAATTTTGATGCCTTAGAAAATATACTGTTACTGACTCTGCGTTGTCTTGCTGGTTTTCTCCCGCTGTAGATAGACAGTGGCAGTTTTTCCTGGGATTTTGACAGCAATGTGCCAGTTATCTCTGACATCAATGTTGAGATTCCGGCAGGTAAATATTTCAGATGTGTTGATTTCCGGAAGGACTTCGGGCAAACCAATTTCATTTCCGTTTGCTCAATTTTAAAGTTTACTTTGTTTTTGTTAATTCATATTGCTAATGCGGTACTGTGTGTGAAAGTTCAATTTTTCTATGAAGAATTTTGTTCACTTTTTTGTGTGTATTTCATATGCAAACATAAAAAGTCATTTAAAGTTGTTAATTGTGATTGTAGCTATAATTTCAGAAACATACTTATTATTTCAGCGGAATGAGTGCCAAAGATGATAAGTGTAGAGTATACGTGTACAACTAATCTTTATTGATATGTTTGTTGACAGGAAAGTTGACAGTGATCATCGGCCCTCTAGGAGGTGGGAAGTCCTCTCTTGGCCAAGCCATCTTGGGAGAAATGAGGACGCTATCTGGAAGTGTCAAATTCAGAAAGTGAGGACATTTCTGTCTCTATTAAAAATTAAATTGCAATTGAAGTTAAATCTCGAGGCCTTTAACAGCTGTCATGCTGTTCTGAGTGATGAGGGTTTCAAAGTGAAAATGTGTATGAAAATGGAATGTTTTACAAAAATTCATTCTTGTGTCCCAAAAAATTGAAAATGTTGATAGTCTGCAGCCCTTAATTCCAGGCATTTCAGTTCTGCAGACTGATTTCTGTTTTCATTCTAGAAAGAAGAATACCATCGCCTTTGCTGCCCAAAGACCCTGGCTTATCAATGGCTCACTGCGGGATAACATTTTGTTTGGTCAACCCTACCATGCCAAGAGGTAAATGGATATTGCTTCTGTCAAAATACAGTATCAGTGTAGTCTGTACTTCATACGCACAGATGTTAGACATTTCTACCCAGTGGTGCAACTTGGGTGAAATTTCCAAGGGTGCATGATGGGATGTATAGCATTTTTTCAAGGGGGCTCTGAAAGTGAGTAAACAGTGGCTTGTATGTTGTGAAATTTTCAGGGAAGGGGGATATTGAGGGGGCACAGACTTCAGGGCATGTGCCCCATTGTAGTTAATTCACTGTGTCTGTGTCATAAAGTTGGTCACGTTAGAGCAACAAGGTCGTATCTCATGTACAAAACAACTGATTTTTACGACCTTGTTGCACCGACAGGACAGGTTAATGTTAGCTCAGTTTTTCTGCTACCATTGATATCCCTTTCTGCTAAACATTCATAAGTGCCATGAAATTGGGCGCAGTGCTTAACATTATTTTCTGCAAAAATTAAGATTCCTCTTTAAAAAGTCTGTCTCATCATTATTCTAAATTGCTACTTTCCTGCATGTTAGAGACCTTCCCAATGCCTAATACAGTCTGTTACCCTGTTTCTTCTCTAGGTATCAGAAGGTTATCAAGGCCTGTGCCCTGCAGGCAGACATTGAGATCCTCCCAGCAGGGGACCTGACCGAGATTGGTGAGAAGGGACTCAACTTGAGCGGTGGACAGAAGCAGCGAGTCAGTATCGCCAGGGCCATTTACTCGGAGCGCAGCATTGCGGTCATGGTGAGTATAGTCACGAAATGATTTTGACCCTCATGGCTACTCAACAAGAAAATAATAAGGGTGTATTTTTGAGGGGTTTTAAAAAAACCATGAAAAGTGCTCTCAGAAATTGTAGTACTTCTGATGTGCTGAGTTACCCAGAAATCTACTCGCCCTGAGAACAACACAAGTACCATTCTGAGTTCTATGAAGTATGCATCAACACCTTGTTAAGCACTTAAAAGGTGCTGGTGGATGAGCAAATTTTTATTTTGATAGGATGATGTTCTGTCGGCTCTTGACATGCGCATCAGCGCCCAAGTGTTTGAGGAAGGCATCGTGAGAATGATGCGGAGATCTCGTCAGACGGTCATTCTCATTACACATCATCTGCAGTGCCTGCAGAAAGCCGATCACGTAAGAGCAACAAATGAAAACTAACAGTTTATCCAGTTATTCCTGCTCTGCTTTGAATGTAATTCACAGTCATCTCTGGTCTCTAGGCTGGTAGCTCATTGCTCAGTTTCCTTGATGTCGTTTTTCAGGCATCCTGGCAAAATGAGACAACGCCGGGAATAGGCTTAAGCATGTTAAGTGGAGAAAAATTGGAAGAAAGTGAATATGGGATTTCTTTCCCAGTTGTCAGATTTATTGAAGATTGTAGTCTTGGATGTGTGTACCACACATTTTGAAGAAATTGCAGAAATACATTGCGTGCAACTGTTTCTGAGGAAAACAATTTGTATCATTAAAAGTCATGAATATGAAACTTAAATTTAAATGCCTCGTTATCAGTATTTTATTAATGGCATGTCACTAACTGCATAATTTAAACAGCCATAAAAAGTGGCGTGGCTGATTGGAGTGCAACAGAGAATGTTGTAGTGCAGATTTCATTGTCTTTCCTTGTCGTAGCACACCCCCAGTTTGTCCACTCCTCTTCCAGAGATTCTCACGCTTTCTCAAACAGCAGTGTATTACTTTTGTCAGATTTTTAATCAACTGGAATAAATGTAAGGAAAAAATCATGATAACACCGAACGCTCTATCTTGCTCATAAAAGGCGCCCTAGCAGGGGCAAGTTTGATAAGTGACAAATTGTCAGCCAATGGTCAGTTTTGACCGGCAACCTATGCATGGAATATATACTGGATATCGGGCAAAATTGACAAATGGCTAACAAAATGTTGCTAATTGAACTTGCCCTCAGGACGGTAATGAGAGGAACATGACTTTTCTCATAGATCATAGTGATGAAGGACGGTAAGATCAGCAGGCAGGGGTCCAGGCAGGAGATTGCCCGCCTGGACCCCGAGCTTTACTGCCGCTGGAAGAGGGCCGTACATCTGGTCAGTGAGTCCGAGACGGAGTCGGAGGTGGAATCAGAGACGATGAGAGAGGAGAGGCAGAACCTGCTCAAGCAGGTCTCCATGCAGATGATGGAGGGGGAAGACAGGAGGAAGCCAGGTCAGAGGATGAAGATATACTCACTCATTAATGATGCAGGTGGTGATACAAGAACCAATCCTGCAATAAGTCCATCACCAGTCTCGGATCAGGTTACAAGATTTTCTCAGATCAAGTCACAAAATACTGTCTAATAAAATCATAAGATATTCGCTGATAAGGTCTTAAGATATTCTCTGATCAAGTCATAAGATTTTCGCAGATCAAGTTACAAGATATTCAGTGGATAATTGTGACAAAGGCATGCTGTTGTCATAGTTTATGCTTTTACTTGACACCAGACTTGTTTCTGACTTGTGTAGTTGAACTTGAAAGACTCAAGTGCAACACTTAGGGAAAGTGCAACCATTTAACTCTGAAAATGTCTTTGTATGTGGATCCACAATAATGTGTATGAAAAGTTATTTCTGCATGGACTTTGAGGCATTCCTGCTGATTTTATTCCTGATTGGAATTCAGCGGATTTATAATTTGTAGTTTTGTCCTCGGGCCATAAGACGCTTATCACAGTTGCCTGCCGTTGTATAGACTGGGCTAATGTGTTCAAAATGTATAGTGAAAGAGTTTTAATAAGTGCCAATGGGACGATGACAAATAACTAATGGAGTATTTATGTTTATGGCATTAAGCAAGACAGATGCTAGCGCTGTTCCCAGGCTTGTAATGCTTTTATCGGCACTCTTCAGTCAGCATAAATTATATTGGTTGCAATTAATCATTCAATTGGTGACTTGAGATGAAAATCAAGTGTATGAAATGGAGAATGAGAGTAACCGATTCTTGGAAAACAGTAAGCACCTCACACTTGTTGTTAGTTTATTGTAAACAATCATGCCCTCGTTACTAATACACAACTTAACCCTAAGACTCCCACATCCTCCAATTTCAATACGATTTTACATACACCCTAGGGGGTTAGGGTTAAGTATAGCCCTTACGTACACACGTTTAAACGCATGTGCTTAAAGTTCTGGGGTTGTTCATAAAAGTCACTTCCATTAGGCCATCCTATTTCAAACTCTTTTTTCCTGAATGAGATGCCTTCAATCTTAGCACTAAAAGGTGTTTATTTGCTTTCGTCAAGGAGCCAAAGATGGGTCTCTAACCCAAGCGGAAGACCGTGAGATTGGCCCAGTGTCTTACAAGGTGTACCTGTACTACCTGCGAGCAATGGGACTCAGAGCTATGGCTCTGATCGTAGCAACATACCTGATGAGAGAGTCACTTAAAATGAGCGGCAACTTCTGGCTGTCCAGCTGGTCAATGGCTGGCTTGCAGGCCAAGGAGACTGGTCTGGAGGTGAGCTGCTTTGCCAACATACACTGACCTTCTCAAATGTTCCTGCGTCTGAAATCCTTGGCATACCTTGGAAGTGGCTGACTGCATATAGTAGGTTCAAGACGCATTGCTCTCCAAAGTGCCCAGAAGTTGTTGCCACAGAATGCCGACTTACTGTTTGACTCGTAAACATTACAGTCATTTTATTGATACATGAAGGAGCATGCAACTGAGGTGCGAACTCATTTGTTAGGTGGCATTCAGGGATTTTTTTGTAACAAAATGCAAGTGATAACTATATTTGTAGTCACACTATTCTGTTTCCTTACTTAATTCACTGTGGTTCACTGGCCTTTATGAGTTGACATTATTGACTATTTTCAATACAAGGTAGATTAACACAAAGCCTTTATTAATAAGCCTTTTGTGAATTTCTTTGGGCTTTTTGAATTCACGTGAACATAAATTTAAATTTCTCCCTGTTCCCTGTTGCTGTTCCTCGTGATTGCCGGGGGGCAAGCTTTTGCCTAGATACATAATGACACCTTGCACCAATACACTGTTTTCAATGGATAAGAAGGGCACAAAGGAGCCAGTCCATTCCAGAGATGGTGATCGCTATGCAAAAGCTTGCCCCGAATCACAAGGTATATATAGCAATGGTGTCTTTAATCTGGGGAATTTAAAATTATGTTTTATCTGCAGTCAGATAATACGGTGTACAAGATTCTATTCAGATTTAACTCACAAAAGGCTGATTAGTCTTTAATCTGGGGAATTTAAATTGTTTTATCTGCAGTCAGATAATACGGT
Organism: Acanthaster planci; assembly: GCF_054643075.1. Lineage (NCBI taxonomy): Eukaryota > Metazoa > Echinodermata > Asteroidea > Valvatida > Acanthasteridae > Acanthaster > Acanthaster planci. The sequence goes on along the minus strand of NC_141780.1, from coordinate 17,010,104 downwards.
ATACCAGATTTTATTCAGATTTAACTCACAAAAGGCTGATTAGTCTTTAATCTGGGGAATTTAAATTGTTTTATCTGCAGTCAGATAATACGGTGTACCAGATTTTATTCAGATTTAACTCACAAAAGGCTTATTAGTACCCCATGTGACCCGTCTGCATTGTACTTTGACTTTATGGAGCAGCAAATGTTCTGGCAATGCGGCTGTTCAGCTAAAAGAAACAAAGGTAAACTTTTGGCTGGAGGTTGCTGAAAGAGAATTTGGTAGTTTGGTGTACTTGCAGCTTGTCTTTACCCCTTCATGTTTGCTGAATGTCATGCTTCTGAGGGGCACTTAAACTGTACATGGGCCATATTTATAGCCACAATTTGTGTTCAAATTTAACAGGTTTTTTTTGTGTAAAAGAATGATTGACTCTGAGAAAACTCTGCCTTTTGTTTCAGGCGGAGTCGGTGACCCTTCCCTACCTGCTAGGCTACACGGTCATCGTCATTGGTTGTATCTTGGCAGCCAGCGTGGCCAATGCGAGCCTCGTCTATGCCATTGTGGTGGCTGCTAAACATCTCCATGCTGGCATGCTGAACAACATTACCAAGGCACCGATGAGGTCAGTTTGTTGATGAGTTTGTTCAAGTCACTGGTCAAATTTGTCAGAAATCACAGATTGACCTTTATAGATATTGAGAGAGCTCTGTTGCCTAATTGCCGGGATTGGCTGATACTCCCTTAAACAATGAGAAGCATGTTCAAAGTGGCAAGTGCTGACATGGTTTTGCGTATATGTTGATCATTTTATAGATGGATTCAACAAATACCTGCTGATCGATCAATCAATTGGTCAAAGCATCTCGGTTACCGGAGACGTTGCTCTGATAGTGTGGAGAAGGCTATGTGTATTTGCCAGTGATGCTCACCAAATCTATACGCTTTTTTCTTGTGTTAAATACAGTTTGCTTATATGAACATTTTGTTTCTGTCTACCATATAAGAAATAAATTGTGACTGAATTTCTGAGTTGTTTTCGTAGATTCTTTGATACCACACCGGTGGGCAGAATCCTGAACAGGTTTTCCTGTGACACTGCCGTCATTGATAGGGTGAGATTTGTACATTCCAAATTTACAAGCCGGATTTCTTTTTCATAAAATAACCAGCATCAGCTTTGTAAATCATAACAATTCCTGTATCCATTGAGGGAAAACAGTGCACCTTGTACCGTGTAAGTGGTTGTAAAATTGCACAGTCAGCCATGCATCTGCCCAGGAATTAGAATCATTTCTATTTTGGAATAATTTGCTTCATTATACTTTTTAAGTTGACTTTAAGACGTCGACTGCAGATGTAAAGACTTTGTCAAATTTGCCATTGTCATGCAATTTGTGTCTGCTGCAAGTTTACTACAACCATACCTTGTCAACCTCCCTCAGGACGTCATAGAGACAGCCGACAACGTTCTCTTCTATCTTTTGTCCTGCATTGCGGCTTTCCTCATCAACATCATCGTCATGCCCCTGTTTGCTGTTGCCTTCTTACCCGTCTTGCTGGGCTACCTTGGGTTGCAGAAATACTTCATCGCAAGTGCAAGGTCTGTACTTGCGAGAATTATCTTTTGCAATCAACCTGGTTTTTTTAATTGTTCTGAAGAAAGAATTCTGTTGACCAATCATGACACGAAAACAGAGAGAATTTACATTGAATGTGTTTTGAAACGTTTGAGTGCTTCCGTTTGAAACAAGTCAGTTCCTAACAGAGGATGAAGAGTGAAAAGGAGTGCATCTTTTGAACAGGTTGCAACTGTTCAGCCAAGATGGCTAAATGGGAAAATTTAGTTCATACAACTTTGGCAAATCTTGTCAGTTTTGAGGAGGTTCAGTCATTTTCATGTCATCTTTCCTCCCCCAGAGAGCTGAAACGTCTACAGAATATCTCCAAATCTCCCATTGTGGCTCATTTCACTGAGTCATTTGATGGACTTTCCACCATTAGGGCTTACAGGTCAGACTTTTATCAAATAATCATTGTATTGTTCAGTCTCATGTTCACATCTAACAAAAAGACTGGCCAATAGAGGTTGTGCATTACTAACATCTCCATGGTGTCTCAAAGAGGCTGTTTTTTGTTACATTTAAATGCAAGTGCACAAAAGGTTTACTCGAGCCTATCCCAGTGATACAAAACTCTTGCCCTCTGAGGATGTGTTAACGCATAACCTTTGATTAGTTGATCATCTTAAATGTACAGTCATCATGACGAATCAAGACTAAGATCATATCTTCTAACTTTCGGAGTTTTGTCACAGCCATTAATTAATTGTGCATGAAAAAGACAGTGCTAAATATTTTACTCCTGAATTTTGAATAAGGGAACAGTGTGTGCATAAATATATAATCATGTGTTAATTGTAAGTTGTGCTCTTTACAATTATCTTCCAGCAAACTTGAATTCTCTATTCTGATTGGTCGATCCGTGGCAACAAACAGTGTGACATAGCAGTGTATTGCACGATTCATGTCAAACCCCGTGTAATGCTCTACTTTAACTAAATGCAATGCGCTATATTTACGCTAAAAGCAAAACACACAACTGCAAAATTTACTGTAAACTCAAAGCTGGCGCAAAGTGCATGCATAGAGACAAACAGAATTGGTATTTGTATGCAAACTATGCAGACGAGTGAATAATCAATGTATTTTTTGTGTGATCAGGGCTGAGAAGCGCTTCTTGGATATAGTCCAGCAAAGAGTGACAATCAATGCTACGGCATTCACCTACCTATGGTGTACCTATCGCTGGGTTAGAGTCAGAATGGTAAAGAGGATTTCTGCCAAGCTATATTTCATAGTCCTTATATGTGCTATTTTGTTTGCCAAGCCTGTCAACATATCTGTCGTAGAGGAGTAGACATTTCACATTGGACCGTTAAATATAGAGGCCAGATCGATCCACACACAGGGTCATTTTTAAGGGATGAACAATGACAGACGAATGGCTTTTGTCATAAATCACTTGAATAGCATGTGTCTTGAGACTAGATGAGCTATATATGTCAGACCTTGCAGACTGGAATTGACTTCGATTTCCTGAAAATGCACACCTTTGGCTGATAGAACACATGTTGGCTAGTATTTATGTTTTCAAAATGCTTTTATGGAATATGGAACCTCCTCCCCCATTTTCGGTGTCATTTCAGGACATGCTTGGATCACTGTTGGTGTTGTTTGTAAGTGTTGGTACCATGTGCGGTGCAATATACAGCAATCTAGATGCCAGCTTGGCTGCTTTGGCTATTACATACATCCTGCGGGTAAGTCAGAGAGTGATTCCTAGCTCCCACAATCTGCAAGATGGCAGACACAGGTCAAATGCTCAATCCTTCCACTTTCCTATCATGACTATACCATGTTGTTATCTCTGGTGTTATTTATAATGTCGTACACCAGTTGTTTACCTTTGATTTTAAACATCAACTGTTGTTGATTGTGGAACGTCAAACCCTTTATTATTAGATTTGAGGTAGGCGGTAAACAAGACGTTGCAGGGTTGAATCGTACCTACCGATCGAGTAAAGCTCACAAGATTTTCCCAGCTCCCCGAAAATGCAGCATTTAATAAATTGGACATTTCATTGAGGCAAAACCAACCGTGTGACTGCTAGTTTTCCCTTGGTAATATTTTACTGAGAATCAGCATTTTACCTTTCCCGTATTTCAAAAGATACGTTGGAGAATTCCTTTTCTCCAAAAGGGCGCTACCGCAATGTTGATAGCCCATGATGTATACTGACCTTGCTTGTTACCAGGTATCAAGCCAGGTGAACTGGTTGGTGCGTTACACCACAGACTGCGAAATTCAGATGAATTCAGTTGAGCGGGTTAAGCACTATAGCAGCTTGGCCAATGAGCTGTACGACGGAACGGACCCTCCGGCCGACTGGCCAGATCAGGGGCGGGTGACGTTCAGCAACGTGTCACTGCGATACGCCAAGGAGCTGCAGGCAGTGGTGGAGGGGGTGAATGTGGAATTACGCCCCGGCGAGAAGGTGCCAGCCATTAAACCTATAAAATTGTGCCAGAATATACACTGCCTTGAGGCTGTGACTTCAATTTTCACCATTAGCCTGCTTATAGATATGTAGCCATTGACAGAAATGCCCATTTCGGACATGGCTTAACTCCTGATGAAACCTCCATCCATTCCCGTGTTGAGCTTGACTTTTTTTAAGCCCCTGGCTGTATTCCTATGACTTGCCTATGACACATAATAACCTTATGGCTAGTAGATGTGATCATTGCATGCATTGCCTGCCATAGTCAAGCATGAGTTTAAAGGTGACCTTAGGAAAGTTTTTAATTCTTTGGGGCTTGAAGAATCCTATTTTTAAGTACAAAGAATGTCTCATTACTGTGTGTTTACACAATTAGGGAGAAGTTTCTCACCAAGAATAAGGTTAAATGTTTTGCTATTTGTGAGCCTAGTCAAAGAGAGTTTCATTCCATTGGCTGTAGTCCAACTGTGTGATAAGTTTTGGTCTTACAGTCTAAGTTCAGGTATTTTAGATTCATATTCGTATATTTAATGATTTATATGTTGCTTGGGTGATGCTTGCTATTAGGTTGCTCTGTGCGGCCAGACTGGAAGTGGAAAAACATCCCTAGCATTGTCTCTCTTCAGAATATTGGATATTTGTCAAGGTATGGATCACCCCCTTTCCATAACCACTCCCCTTTTACATTGACCATCACTTCCTAAGCCTAAAACTAGGCTTCCTAGGAAATTACCCTCAGAATTTGCCTCAAGCTAATTGATTGTCATTGTTTGAACTTCAAATGTTTGCAAGCCGCCATTTATCATTGTCTATTAGTCGTTGATGTTACTGTCACGACTTATCTCAAAATTTTTATCCGAGAATTTGCCAGTCACTGAGAGTATACGTATAGTCTTGTGGAACTCTGTCCATCCCAGGTCATATATTCATCGATGGTGTAGATATCACCACAGTGCCGGTGGAGGTTCTACGCCGAGCTCTGTCAATCATACCCCAAGATCCTGAACTCTTCACAGGCACCATCAGGTGAGGCAAGATTTTCACACTTCATGCAAATTAATTTCATTTTTCTTCAGCAGAAAAAAACATGCAGAGTTAAGTGTGTGCTGTCTTCCATAACAGTCTCTTTGTGAATGTCTGCAGTTGTCGAAATCTTTACGATTTCCAGGAAGAAAATATTTTTAGCTGGCAATATCTGCTAATGAGAAAATGCAACAGAGGAGATGGCTGGCTTATTTTCATCTCTCTTCATCTAGTTCTGCAAAGTGTGTCTGCATTCTTTTCATTTTGTTTCTACCCAGGAGAAACTTGGACCCGGAAAGGCAGTGCACAGACATCGAGCTGTGGGACTCCTTGGAGATTGCTCAACTCAAACAAGTGGTGTCCAGTCTGCCAAAAGGCTTAGGTGAGGAGGCATGCGTTGTTCCATTTCCACTTTTCTCTAAAGTGTAGACTTTGTTGTAAGTTGATGGAAAAGATGCATGGTTTGGGTGAAATATAAAGGCTCGCACAGAGATTAAGTTGAGGAAATGAGTCTGGCTGGAGCAAGCTCGCTTGTTTCTTGCCTCTTCTACCCTCTTGACTGGTTGTGAATATTAGTCTTTAGCGTGTTGCCCTGTCAAATACAGTTTAGTTCATGTACTCCAGTTTTGTTCTGGTCAACACTAACAATGTATCATTTTGTCGCTCTTTTTCATCCAGATTCTGAGGTGGTAGGGGGAGGTGAGAATTTCAGTGGTGGGGAACGTCAGCTGTTCTGCTTGGCCCGTGCTTTTTTGAGAAAATCTCGCATCCTGGTCATGGATGAGGCCACGGCTTCCATGGACATTGACACAGTAAGGGGGCTCTTGGTGAATGTCGGATCTGCTGATCAAGTTCGATCTTGCTGATATGTCATACGAAATTTGGTCTTCTATAAATTCTGGTCTCTTTTTCCTTCTTTGGAGTTCTAGCCTTGCGTGTCTTTGTCCGTTGTCATTTTTTGTGCCGAGTCATGTGGAATACATATACTCAAGATGAAATATTTCTCCTCGAAGAAATTAAATTAAAATTAACTCCCAAAGTGATGATCATTCAATTATAATTCTGACAAAAGATACATCCCCTATGCCATACAGGAGCACAAAATATAAATGGTCTTTGCAAAGTGGGTAAAAGTGGTAACTGTGTTTTAGCGCGAGGATCTGGCATACATTACTCACTGGAGCAGATTACGCTTTCTTTCAGAGCATTGGCAAAATGAAAAACATAGCAGTCAACAGTTCTCCGAACAGATGTAAGAAATACTTCTGTGAATTGTTCATGTAACCGATTGAATTCAGGATCTCTAGCCTACGGATGAAGTCAGTATAGAACACTTGTGGAATACCCACCAAATTGAGACATTTCTACTGCACCCTTAGCCAAGAGAGACGACTAAAAATCCCTGTTCCCTACAGGGTTACGTAGTAGCAGAAGTTAACCCTAACCCCCCTCAGTCCTCCAACAGGTGAAGGATTGAGGAGGGTTAGGGTTAATGACTTCAAAAGTACCTCAGCTTAGTCATTCTCAGGAATCTTTCCCATTTGGTAATTGTTACTTTTTCCCCCCAGGACAAGATTTTGCAGGAAGTGGTAGCAACTACCTTTGCCGATCGCACCATCTTAACCATTGCTGTACGTCATTGCTCCTTAACGAAATTATTTCAAATTGTATTGCTCGATAATAGCCTTTTATGTATTTGTTGCTTTTTTTTGCATATTTGTTATCAGTTGTATCTTTCTACAGTTCTTTATAAAAACTGCTTTCGGGATTTAGTTGATAATGAAAATTCTCTTTCTGTTTCAGCATCGCATTTCCACCATTATGAACTTTGACACGGTCCTGGTTCTGAGTAACGGCAAGATCGTCGAGAATGACTCACCAATGAACTTAATAGGCAAAGAGGATAGTGTGTTTGCTTCATTGGCGAGAGGGAATGAGTAGTGAGTCGAGCACAGTGAGTTGGAACACTAGAGTGTTCTCATCGTTCTATTTTTGAGGAAAAAGGATCACAGTATTTAAATGCGACTTGAAGATAGATATTGTGCTTGAGTTTGTCACAAAGTAGTTTTGTTTTTGCCAGTGCGCAGTATAATATCCACGTTCAAAAATTCCTCTTCAATAACTATTCGTTTTTTTGTTTAACCAACACTTTCCTTTTTTTGCCAAATTTTTTTCCTCTGTACTTCAAAACAGACAAGATGATTTGAGACGGAAGCACGCAAGCTCATCCTTGGTCAGTGCTTGTGCAGCTCACAGCATGCGTATTGTTGTGTTTGAATGACCTCTGACATGCTTCTTTTGCGAGCTTGCACAGTTTGAATATTGAACAGGCTCAATCATCAGTTAGGATTGCTAGGTTGTGATCTGTTGGGAGAGGAGCTGGGTAAGAAGCTGAGAATTGATGTGAATGAAAAAAAATTTTGAATTTTGAAGGAGTTTTGAAGACTCAGAAAGCTGAGTTTTTTTTTTCCAGGAGCAGTAATTTAGCCATGTAGTAAAAATATCTCTGCTTCCAAACCATAAAAGTTTGGGCGGATTTCAAAAGGCAGAAATTGTATTTATTGGGATTTGATGATTGCCTTGATATGTTAAATATTTAAACTTGTTTTATTACAGCCGAGTAAAAGAAATGGCTATTGTTCATTTGAGGCAAATACTTTGTTATAAAGATCATAGAAATATATATGATCTACTTTTTCCGTGAGAAAAGCAGAAGTTTTATCTTGTTTTCATAAATTGATGCTTTGTGAAAATCTTGAGCTACCATTGAAATTTGAAACACAATGAATGTTACGTGGTAATCGAAGGAAAATCAAATCTGATTGTTTAGATTTATGTGGTAACTGTACTGTTCCTAGGGGTGTTTGTATGGAGGGCGGTAGAGTCAATAAATATTGAAGTTGTTGCCCCCCAAAAATCCAATTAGCATTCTATATGCAGCGCCCAAGGATGCGTCCCTTTGGTTTTTTGAAATGTTACATCTCATATTACAGCGGTCGTGGTCTTGATGTTTTTCGCTTGTACAGAACGTAGGGGCAACAAAGGAATCTTTGAACATAAGCAATTAGTTGTCCTTGTAAAGTGCAGAGGCGGGTGCATGCTCATGGCATCATACAACACTGGTTGATGCAATGGTTAATAGTGAGCGTGACATGCAGTTGTTGCTGTCACATGATCATTCTGGGCCAATGAGAAAACAGCATTCAAGACAGCTGACAAACCATTTTGGAAGATGTTTCATGCTATGCTGAATATATTTGCATGGCAGTTGTCGACTGTTTTCTTGCTATCTTCATCCATTTGTTTTGTATGATAAAAAGAAGTTCTGTAGGAATTTAGGCAGAGGGATTTTTTGTAGAGGTTGTTGACCGATGTAATGTTATATTGCATCATGAATGAAACATTCCGTCCATTGCCTCTTTGAATTTTTCGTATCACTGCACTCATGAACATTGTGCAGTTGAACTTCATAAATAGGAGCTCCTTTGGACTTTACAGATTACCTTAACGGGAACCTTGTGTTATCATGAATGCAAATAAACAAATGATTGGGACCTAAACATTTCCTTGCTTTAAGCAGAATCTTGTATTGGCAGTGCTCTTCGATGTACATGAACTGGTCGTAAAACATCATGAATGCTCTTTCTGATAAAATATCCCTGGTAAAGATGTTATAATCCAAGGGCCAAAAATTTGGGGCTTTCTCTCATTTTACAATTCCAAAAGCATTTCATAAATACATGTATTCCGTGAAAAAAACCACTTGTACATGGAACAAACAACAAATTTCATATGCAACAACTGCGGACAAATGTGTTTTAATCAAGCTTCTTCCGTGTAAGTGGTCCAAATGAACAAGTCATCCATTATTGTAAGTCTTTTTTTTTCAAGTAAACTGTGCATTAGTGACTGCACGAATTGTATACAGGTGCATAAAAATGAAACTTGTTTCTGTTTTCAATCCTTGAATAATAAAGAATATTCAACCAAAGTATAATACCTTCAACTTAGAAACGTGACACTGCTGGAACTTGGAAGGAAAGGTCAGGTAAAAACCAAATACAAGATAAAATTCCTGACCTTCCGTTGGCGTTTCAGCTTCCCCTGGCAAGAGCAGAAATCTTACGAAGAACTGGACGCACAGATCATTACACCAGTTCTTTGTATCACTGGCCAAGGTAAAATTTTCCCATTCATAAAAACACTCAGAGGGAGGCCTCTCCATTGGATCAACATCAAAGGCTGCAGCCAGAAACAGTATGTACATTTTCTCTCTAATACTTCTCAACGCTATACAAACTATAATACAACTTTGACGGGAGTAATTGCTTTTAATTGCTTTGTGCAAGACGCACAAAGCAGAGCATCTGATTTCTCTACAGAGCACACAGAAAAGGTTTAACTTACAAGTAAACTGTGCTCTACAGCAGCAGCAAATATTCCTTCCATAGAGTATACAAGGCTGGTTCATACTGCAGTCCAATGCGAAAGCGGAGAAAATATTTGACGTCATGAAAAATTTGCAGCGACATTTCGCTCAAGTTAAAATGTGTTCAACGTTTGCAAATTCGCAGCGCGAGTATTTGGATCTGACGTCGCAAATTCGTGTTTGTGGTCGGCTTTTGCGCCAAGTCTGAACTGGCCTTGATGATGTGACTGCAGTCCTCCACAAGAATCATGTACAGCGTGAATGAGCATTATGCTTCCCGACTTGCTCTCTCACAGATATTTTGTAGCCTGCATTCTTCTTGCAAAGACTTGCTGGCCAGTGACTTGTCTCAGCAGACTTGAGTGGGCCGATCCAATGATCCCACCAGGGCAAACTGGTAGTCCGGCTTGTGGGGGAACACGGACTATGAATAACCCACTCGTCCAGAAGTCTTTTATCAGTGCCAACAAGCTGGCAACTGTTTGGTCGGTGCTGATTACCAGTATTATTTCAAAACCAAAAAAAGTTAACGGCTAGTTTTCTTCTTTTTATTCAGTTTTGAAGTGGCCACTAGTCAGATATGCAGAAACTGATAACGAGGCCAGATGGACACTCCAATGGCTGCACTGCTCAGCAGTTTGCATCCATGCAAAGACCCTTTCGATTTACATACAACTGAAAATTATACCTATGTATAGTGTACACCACATGCATACAAAGAAATCCGGGTGTGTATATAGCGTGTTGGAACCTTGGGATGTCATCCGAGATGTATCCCTGACACACAAATGCATGTCAAAGCACACCGATTTGCCATGCACAGATACGTTGGTTAGTAACCCGAGAATACATAAATAGTTGTTTCTTAGTTGTGGGGTCTGAAACACATATCAAGCACAGAGGTTGTGGGGACCAAAGACGTTACATGGACAATGTTTGTCTCGATGATTGCGTCTCGACTTTCCTGACACAAGAAATAATCCTCTCGATTTGGTGATAGCCTGGGCCATAGATACTGGCCTGTAATCTGTCCCATACAGGCTGCCTGGATGTTACTGTGTTCTCCAGGTATGGGGTTGATCTCTCAGTAGTTATCTTGTTCCTTGAAGCTCTGCCTGACAAAGTTATCTTCAAGCCCTGGGATGCCGGACCGGCCTGGCATGCTCTGGGTCCCACCCCACTGTTTTGGCTGTTGTTGCCAGCCCCTTCCCCTCCCGCCCCCTCGTGAAGAAACGTTCGCAGCGATATTATTGTCGGTGCCCCAGCTGTCGCCCACTGTACTTCTGTTGCCAGTGCCCCAGCTGTTGCCCATGGCCCTTCTGTTGCTAAAGCCCCAGCTGTTGTCCATGGCACTTCTGTTGCCGGTGCCCCAGCTGTTGTCCATGGCACTTCTGTTGCCGACGCTCCAGCTGTCGCCTGTGGCACTTCTGGTGTAACCGCCCCCGAAATTGCTCAACAAACTGTTCAGTTGACTCTTTGCGGGCATTCCTGTACCCCGCCCCCTCCCCCTGCTGGGGCCTGCACTGCCATTGCCACGGCAGGCATTGAAGGAACTCTTGGGATTGAATGAGTCGCTGCTGCTTTTTGTCCAGTTTCCCCTGCCCAACGACGACCGATTGGCGGTGTTGCTTGGACTGTTTGCTTTCCCCTGCAAGACAGTGGAGGACAAACTTGTCAGCTTTTAAAAATATGCTCCTTTCCATGAATGACGGAACACATGCATGTACATGAATGCATACACAGGAGTCTGATTTTGTAAATTTTAAACACATGGATTTGAGTAAGTTTTGATCATGACTAAATCTGGCCACGGAAGAGTTTTGACCACAGAAGATCTGATTTCCACGGAGGATCTTCCCTAGCTTGTCCTTTATGTGTGCAGAAGTTAATCCAAGCTTTTCCCACAAGTTGCAGAAAGCAATCTTTTGAAAGGCCTTAGCCAATTTTTTTAAATCTAGGTATCCCTTTCCATTGTTTCAAAAAACAGTGGTGACTATAAACCGATTCGCTGACACCATCACTTGTGGTGTCCCCGTCATTCAGGTCATTCCTAAGCTTGACGGTCGCGTGATTTTGGTTAGCAGTGCGCTCCCATTGGCTGATGAGGCAGCATTTCAATGTGCATCTCTTTTGTTCGAGAGCGTGGGGACACCGCAGTAACAAGTTGTGATTGTTGACACCAAGTCGGTCTGTATTACACAGCTGTCTGCAAATCCATTTTAAGAACGACGATATGGGTCAACAGCGTGTCATAAGAAAAACCCATATTCTCAACTGTTTGAAAAAAAAAAAAAAAGAAGCCTTTCCATGACATTGAGTCGGTTGTTCCTTGCTATGAACTTGGCAGGTGATCTTTGTTCCGCTTACCTGTGCTCCTTGTCGTTTGGGGTACGGCTGATCACGAAACTTGCCCTTGCCTGGCCGATTCTGCAGTTTATTTTTGTGTTTGACACTTGCACAGTGCTGTTCATGAAAAAGAAAAATTTTTACTGTACTTAAACCATGCGCTGCCGGGTTAAAGTTGAAGTTGCATGACATATTCCTGGGGATTTTCAAGATTTCCCATTTTCAAAATTCTTCAATAATTCATAACTTCATTTACTGGACGTTTACACCTACACGGATGACTGTCTGGTGGCTACTCTAATGTGACAAACAACATCTATTGACGCCCAAGTATTTCAGCCAGGCCTACCACCTTGTAAAGAGACCTCAGATTATGCAGTGTTACACGATTTTCTTTTGTTCCCAAAACTGGCCCAGTGCGCTGCTGGGTCTTTTCAAATGTGGACCAGATTAGCGTGCAGCGGTATTGTATCGCTCATACCTGGAGCGCTGGAGTGCTTTTGTCTCCGGTGGTAATTTGCTTGTGCTGCTTACCACAAACAGTGGTATATAATCAGTGGTATAATCATTCAAAACAATGACGGATTTCCTCTGCTATTGACAACTGAAAAAATGTTGGCAATTCCCAGCAGCCCGTCTTTTGTTCCAACTACAGTCTTTTGTTACAAGGCCCAAGCTCTTTTGTCCGATTTCACGCACTCCAGTTATGTGTACAAACCCAAGGTATCCGAAAACGGACTCCCTGGCAGGATATTTTCATTCTTTTCCATGAGTACTTCTGTGCAGCTGCTTTATTTTTTCAACTGCCTTGGAAAAAATTGTAGCACGTCTAGTTTCAAACACGCATGAGTCATCATGTGCTCATTGATACATGCTATATGTTAGTAACCTGACTGCCCATCATACTGATTCACATCACACTGCACTACTAACCATACACCAATCTAAGGTCAATAGTCCCTTGGTAAGCTTAGTGTACTACTGCCCTCCTCAGCGGAGCAGAGCAAGCGGATTACCACCGGGGACAAAAGCTCTCCACCACCGCAGCGATGAGCCACACAGCGCCGCTGCATGCTAATCTGGCCCCTATTGAAAAGAAGTCAGCAGTGCACTGAGCCAGGTTTGTGAACAAAAGACAGTTGTATATACTGCACAATCTGGGCTCTGTTTACAAGGCTGCAGGCCTGGCTGAAATATTTGGGCGTCAATGAAGGTCACCTGTCAACTTAGAGTAGTGCCTAAAGATTACTCCGTGCGGCTATAAACGACTGTTAAATGGAATGATGAATTGTTGAAGGATTTTGAAAACGGAAAAAATGATAGTCATGCCGGCCCAGCATCCTCAACGTTGAAAAATGCCCCGGCACGAAGTGGTTAATATGTACCAATATCATGACCATTCTGCATGTGGTTTACTATACCTGGAGATACTGCTGTTCAGAGTTGGCTGTGACGTTGCAGGGGGGACACGCATACACCGTGCTGGCCGGCATCTCGGCCTCCGTCGCAGTTGTCGGTGGGGTTGTCAGACGGCAGCTGGCCGCATTCTTGGCGGCCTCCATCACATACTTGTGCTTGCTCCCTGCGACAAGGCAACGTAACAGCTTAAGGCTATTCAGATGCTCCAACTGTAAAGTCAAGGTTGGCTTCTGACGCAGGAAGGAATAATGCTTGGATTTAATATGACAATGAGCAGAAAAAAAAATGGGGAACGCAATAAGACTGGTAAGAATTTTTGACCTCTGACCCCACACGGTGTTACTGGTTTGCGGTGATTCTCTCACTGTGTAAGGAGTGGATAGGCTGATCAACTCCACATACTAGTTTTGGCCTAAGGACCCTTTGAACATTCCCAAAGACATCCGCGCTTCAAATAAGGACACCCTAACTTTCAACATGGAGAAATTACTTTTAAAAAAACACCAAAATGTTTTAAAGAACCAAGAACTTGAACAGGAGGAAAGACATTATCCCTGTACCCTTTCTGCTCAATTTTTTAAAGAAAGAAGAGCTGGAGTTCCAACCTATCGATATCTTGACTGAAAACCCGCATGAATTATACAAAAACCTCAATCCCAATGCACAACTCTACCCTCTTAGTCGTAGTTTGATACATCACAAGTCTAGTCACAGGTAGCAGGACTGTGACAAAAGGATCGCCTCTGTCCAAGCTCATCTGTGTAGATGTTGGGCCTGGCTTAAGACTGGAGTGACAAGTAGAGACACGCCAAGACCCGGTCTTGAATGCGGCCCCTGCACAGCTGAGGTGCTGGAATGTACCTGAGAAATGTTGATCCAGCTGGGTTTGGGAGGTGCACACGACGTCACAGTGCTTGCAATAGAAACAGTCGGGTACTGAGGAAGGGTTCACAGGTTTCTCTGTAATAACGATACGAGAAAAACCTGAAACCTTACCGGATGGTCAAGTGTCCGTACAGATACGTACTGTCTCTCCATACCGGTACCTCCAGTCTGCAAACGAGTCACATTTCAACCATCTGTGAAAGCCCCACAGGGCTAAAATTTTCACACTGGGCTTTTGCATGTCACTGACTCTGTTCTCACAGCTCGTGAGAGGGGTGAAACACGCGAGTCTGGTCAATCAAAGTAGGCTTGCGTTCGTGGTGTTTGCCCTCAATGCCCTGAGGAGTTTAATAAGTGGTGCCTGATTCCATGCACAATGGTGGTCACATGGTTTCCGACCTCCTTATTAATTGTACTTCACAAACAACAAGAGGTTTGACCAAAAAAACGAGGGTGGGATTAGAGGTAAAGGTATTGCTTTATTATTGTCACTGCTCTTTTCTTTTTTATAAAACCTCTTTTTGTGCTGAGAATTAGCTATGAGGTTGGCAACAGTGTGACGAAATTTTCACTTTCGAAAGAAACTGCCATGTTGTGTCTTCTGGCAACTGTTGGGACATATTTTTGATATTGGAAATGAGCAAAACCAAACCATTCAAACTTGTACATTTCGTACTCAAGAGGCAATACCGTTGCCATCTGTGGACTTGTAGAAGGTTTGAAGTTACAGGAACATTATAAAAAGCAAGAAAATTAGCAATACAAACTTCCTGTGTGATACTGCAGAGGCACAGAGTGAATATAAAAAATGTCCAAGCAAGCCACTTCACGCTGTGAATAGACTTTCTAGGTGAATCAAATTGCACATTGAGTCGCAGCCACTTTGAAACACTGCCTTGCAATATTCCCAAGTTTCCCCACCTCCCCTGAGTCCCCTCCCCTCTCAAACCCAGCCTGCTCAGCTATCCACCATCAGCGCCATCACTTGCCTTTTTGGGCCTGCTCCAGCTTCTCCTTCTCGGCAAGCTCCCGCAGCTTCCTGGCGTGCCTGGCGCCGGTCAGGTGTGTCTGCACCTCGCCCAGGCCGGTGAAGGTCAGACCGCAGACACTGCAGTGAGGCAGGAGTGGGATGGACTTCTCCTTGGCGGGGGCGGACGGCGAGGAGCTGTTCGGCGGGGTGACCGGTGGCACGATATCAGGTGCGATTATCGCTGTAAGAAAATGTAAAGAATGTCACAGAGGCTCAGCGGCATATCCAGAGTGGGGCAAGATTTGCCTCCCCCAACGGCATGTTGACAGCTTTTCCTGGGGGGGGGGGAAATTGAAAGAATAAGCAGTCTAGAAGCAATAACAATCACCTTTCTTGGTGGGGTAGAGGGGGGTTGAAGATTCTGTTCAGGACGAAAAAACATTTAAACAATCATTTGGGGAAAAAATTCTATCCCCCACCCTTAACCCAAGACATGAGACACATCACTGCAGAGGTTACAAGCACCTGAAATGTTCCTTTTATCTCCAGTAATGGTATGAGCAAAGGCATTTCTTATTTATATCCCTAAATGAAATCAACAATGAAATGATGGGGTACGTTTAACTAATGGCAGGAGATTTACAACGTACATGAACCATACAAGTTTGCAGCGCATACATGCACCAGATTTTCAACAAAACTGACATCGGGCAGCCAATGGACAAGGGAGGGCTAGGCCCCCTAGCTGAGAATAGCTTACCCCTGAGCCATTCCAGCATTAACTGTACCTAGTTTTTACCTAATGACTCGGCCAATGCCTGCTGTCGCAGTTTCTTCTGGTGTACTTTTCCGGCATAGTGCATGTCGGCCTGGGTCTTGGAGTTCAAGTAGATGTGGCAGATTTTGCACATCTTGAACTCCCCCAGCGTCTGGGCATTTTTCTCTGGGCCCTCCAGCTTGCCAGCTTCAGGACCTGACTGGACAGCATCCTGCTGGCATGACACTCCAGCACCATCCAACACCTGTGGAATGCTCCTTGGTTCAGGTAGGGTGAAGTCTGCCAACGATGGCATCAGGTCAGACGTTGTGCTTATATCTGGCTCAGGAGGGGAGCTTTCCGGTAAGATTATATCCGGAAGAGAAAAGTCAGGAAGGTCTGATGGTTCCATTCTTTTCTTCTTGAAGATGTCAAATGATGACCGACGAGTTCTCCTTGTTGAAGACCAGTGACGTTCAAAATGTCTTCAGGTTGCCAATCAGAAGCAGAAATTGGACCTGCAAAATGAGAGTTGACCTTTTGATAACACAGGAAAAACTTGTGGAAAAGCCAGATTGATACAATCAGTCTAGATTACCACATAAACATGGGCATAGTGACCTGTCCCTAATGATATGCAATTTTTGTCCAAATTCAACTTAAAATATCTCAAGTTGGCAACAATGAATTTTAAATCCCATTGGTAAAAACCTGTTTTAGAACTTCTAGTTGTACATGTCTGTGGTCAGGTTTTTTGGCACAATCAAATTTTTGCAATTTAAATTTTTCGTCAGTGCTTTTGTTCCATATGCTGCAACAATTTAAGAAAAGTACACCATAACACGGAAACACCCATACAATCCGTTGCAGGCTGCTAGAACAAGCCTTGTGATTGGTCAGATAGCACAAGATTTGTGACGTAATAGGCCGTCCAAATATCATAATACTCCAGACTGATAATTTGCCATTTCTTGTTGGCTTGTATTTCAGAACTCCACGGTATGTGTTTTCAAACCATGTTCAAAACAGAGTAGGCCCTTGCCCTATCATAGCTAGCTCTGGTGAAGTCATCATTAGCTAGAGCCAATGATTTTCCGCAATCGCGGAAAACAGACGGAATTCGTAGAATCAACACTTTGAAATGGACTCCACTGCATAAAACAGAACATGCAAAATTTCCCACTAAGAATGACTTAAAAAGTAAAGAAAACTTTCCACAAAATGCTATAAATAAATGCTTACCAAACACTTTTAAAATGAGTGCTTTTAATGAACAAATTATGCTGGAAGCATGCTAAATTGCACCACTCCACCACATAAATTTTAAAAGTTTCTAAGTAAACGACTTGGTTTTTTCCCTCCTAAATTGAACTTTCCTGGATATGTTTTTGGTTTCTGAAGGCTAACACTAAAACAGGTCACTGTAGGGAATAATTAATGGCGTATTACCAAACAAATTAAACATGAGTACAAGAAGCCCGTAGGGCCTACCCAAACCATGCAGTAATAATATTAATATGCACAAATTTTGGATTGAGCACAAGGAGCCTTTCATTCATAAAACCTTTGCTGCAAAATACACTTAAAAATGCTCTTGACTCTAGATATGAAGACTATGTGTATAACCAATCAAATGCATGGTGTTAATGCACCCACCCCAAAGAGCTTACAATTAAAGTTTGTCAAATTTCCACCCTGAGCGAAAAGTGTGTATAAACAGCGCCCTCTTGTATTCAGGTTTTTACGACTCGTGATTCAGCTCTGCCATGTCTGCGCCCGACCATTCATACATTTACCTCATTCTCTCATTAATGCGTGACATATGATTTGATTTACCTGCACAACTGTCTGCTTTGTGGGGTGATTTTGATTCTTTCTAAAACTTACAAAATTTTATCGTTAAATTCAGCAGAATTAGGAGTACCAAGCTCCACTGCTTGTCGCGATCTGCAGCTCGGTACACGTCGTGCAACAGAAATAGTGTGGTGACAATTCATCAGAGACAGACCGTAGCAGCAGTATCGATACTTCGTCATTTTGATTCGTCAGTTAACTCTTTTATCGGCGAATTTCGACTTTGGAAAGTTGAAGCCAATCTTCAAAAATCCGAAACCGTGTTAGTTTGGCACGTATTGATTCTTGAGTAGTGGTTCTAATCAATTTAATGAAGGCCATCATATTATCCCTTAGGATTATCGTGTAGGGGATTTTCAGTTTTGACGGATGTGCGCGGAAACGCGCGCGCCTTGGGAGTCTCTCAATGTTCTTGCGTACAAGAAACTGCCAAAAGACTAATACACTAAGTCGAAAATGCATGCGCCTCTACGGCCAGAGTGCGCTTCCTACAATGTCTTTGTCCGTCATGTTACCTCTTGTAAAAAACGTCCAGGGCCTATAGTATAGCCATTGCTGCGTTGGCACAACACTCGTGGATCGGTGGTACAAGCATTTCATGCAGGCTCTTCAACCAATAGGGCGTTGTGATTTTCCCAATGTACGCGCGCGTCTTCTCAGTTTTTAGCGTAGTCTTGCTCAGATCTTCCTGCAGTTTATTTAGCTACACAAACCATCACATCAAGCTCGCTGCGTGACCTTTTACTTTCAGGTTCTATTGATTTATGCGCCACAGTAATCGCACACAGCATATCAGATCACTGCACCCGGCCACGAAAGGCGTCTTGGACCCAAGACTAGTTTTAGCGTGATGGTTCCCGCCTTCCACCTCTCCGGCCCAGGTTCGAATCCTACCTAGCTAGTTGGACATATTGATTGGGTTTCGGTCTCATAAGGGAATAAATATTTGCTTAGCCGGTCTTCAATGCGTTTAAGATCGGCTTAGGAGAATGGACGCGACTAATGCCTGAGCCACAGACGCGTTTTGAGATGTTTTTACACAGTGGCCATTATCATTTTGTTAATACACGATCACGCTTCCCGTTGTTAAATGGGGAACTGTCTAATGAGGGAGCGTAATAACTGGGATTTTCCTCCGACCTCTCAAATATACAAACTATTCAAAATCAACCAAAATCATCCTGCAGCTGCGGCCAGCGTCGGTTGGATGAACAGAACCTCTTTCGGACATTTAGTATTATAATGTTTTGATTCATAAATGAACTGAAACGGGCTTCCAGAGCTACGTCTAGGTCTATTGTCTGCGTGTCTCCACGCATTTCCAATGGAGCGAAGACCTAGACCTAGCTAGAAACCGTGGAAGAACCCGGTTGTATGCACAGACTACATGTGGAGTACCAAAGTGTGACGTCACTGTGAACCAGAAAGTGCAGTGCAAACGAATGGAGTACACGAGTACAAAATTTAATCGAAGAATCGAACATTTACTCGTCTGGTACCCTGCCTGCTCAAGCCTGGGTATGTTTTAACACTACCAAGCAATGTTGGCGATTACGCGATTTTACAGCCAGATTCTGAAATGGTCGATGGGAACAGTTGAATATTTTCAGAAATCAAGTTAATACTCGAATTAGATTCGAGTAACGATGGAAAATACCCTGGAGCGTTTGCTTGACGAGACGTGAGTTGTGCAATTTACTCACAGTGGCAAATATTTGATGGTTGTTGTTATAATTTGTTAACTCTAACGTCTTAGTTCAACTTCAAGGGGACCTTTAATACTCCATCATGTCAATGTACTCCGAGTACTCGACATGGTCGACAACCGGACAAGCCTTGCTTCTTGGGGATCCACTTCAACATGTATCTTGTGAGGTCATCTCACCGGTTCCAATTCACTTATAGATTAAGGGATATTACTGATGTAAAGATTATGTCTGATATTATTGTTACTGTCAGGCCTATCCGATGTGGAAAAAATTGTAATGAATGACTAACCCCCAAAACTGTGCGGTCTGACATCTGCCCCCCCCCCCCAACAGTTCTGGGGTATGAATGACTCTAGGTGGGACCGCAACTTTTTAAAACTTTTTTTAGCTGAGTTGTTCTCTAGGCCTGGAAATGACCTGTTTAACGTTGGCACTGCACTACATGTACATGTATATGCAACTCTATTCAGAAAGAGTTCCATATACGGATGGATGCCACTTGACGCCCCTTGTACTTGGGTCTGAAAAATTGTAAGTGTTTTTTTTCCCTCCTAAATTGAATTTTTCTGAATTCTGGAAATGTTTTTGCATTCTGAAGGCTGGTATACGTCACTGTAGGGAATAATTACTGGCATCTGTATATGAATTTCTTCTGCATCTCATTCTGTTTGCAGCTTAAGCAACCCCGGTGTTGTTGGAGTTTTGTGTGCTGATAAGCAGGGACTCTGCCTTAGTGGTAAATATGTATACTTTACATTTTCCAATCCTAGCAAAATGAGAGATTTGAATATGAACTATGCTTGGCAGAAGAAACACACTTAGGCCCATGTTGAGGGATATCAGACGATAAGCAGATGCCTCACAATTAGGCCTTTACATCATGCTGTCTTTTTCAATTTTTAAGGTAGCAAAAATGATGGCCGCCCAACATCACTTCACAATGGAGTGATATAAAAAATTGGTATCTTCATGATCATCAAATTTATTAATTGTTACTTTCCACTCATCACTGCACCACCTCTTTCCTTTTCCTTGGTTTGTCCTGTTTTCAGGTTTATGTTTCATTTCTTTCCTTTGCAAGAATGTCCCATCCATGGCTAAATTATGTCGATCCTTCCACAACCCTGCTTCTATTTCCTGTATGAAAGTTATAGAACTTTCTCCCTTCTGTTCTGTGTGCTCCTCCAGCTAAAGGAACAGCCTCCCCAGAGTCATCAGGCATTGTGGTCGCCCTATCCCAGCAGGCTGCACTGCTCAAACCAGAGACGAGTACAACGCCTGTCATTTGCCTAGAATCAGATAAAGGGTGAGTTCCTGGATCCTGGTAGCAAGCCATATGAGCATCCCCTCTCAAAAACCCTCAGAAGACATAATCTGCAGCTCATAAAGTATTTTGACTGATCAGCAAAGTAAGGCCTTGCAATGGGCCCCTCCCAACTTCCTGTACACCCCCCCACAAAAAAAAACCAGACGGGCGGAAAAACAAAATTAGATACATAGCCAAACTCTTGTTAATGAGATCTGGTTAAACAACTTAATACTGAGCAGCAGATTGGTACATTTATCATTCGCACAGTCACTCTGCCCAACCAGTGTCAGGTTGTGTTTATTTCAAGTTAAGTTTATTCTCGAAATTTCTTTGCATCTCTCCCCAGAAATGTCTTAGTGAAGTCTCACGAAGGTACGACCCTGGTGATTCACAAAATGGCAGTCTATTGATCACTGCCCACTAACCATGTAACCGAGGGACGTGCAAAATTCACAGGAGCAGTCAGGAAGATTCAGGATAACCAAAAGGAGGAGTCAGTCTGCAACATGTTGAATGGTTGCACCTACAGCTAACTCTTGTCGCGCTGACAAAATTTTAATGCTAGATTGAAGGTCTAACTTGGTCATGCTGCCAAGATGTAGATTGGAATCTTGTCAAGATTCTTTTCATTCTAATTGAAGGCCTTTTCGCTCCATCAGAAATTTCTGCGTTCAACAGAGGTCAAAGTGCAGAATTTTGACAACACATTTCACATTAGGAAGAATGTAACCTGAGTTCAGCATCAGTAAATTAATCAATCAATTCAGCCTTAGCTGAGACCAGTACGTGCACTGCGATAATCTGTCAGTGTAAAAAAAAAGACAGTTGACTGTTAACAGTAGTGTTAATATTAAACTTTGCCAGTAAACGTATCTGTCTTGCACGTGACAACCGCATGGAAAGGTCCTACCACTTCTGTTGTTGTGATGAGTCAATTTAATATAGTTTCCATTGGTCTTTAATTTCTCACACCCACGCTGAAAGCTGTGGGCATACATGGCTGAAATAAGTTACTTTGATGATTACAACCCAAATGGTCAAATTAAAGTCTGCTCATTTTATCCTCAAGTAGTGCACTGGCAATATTCCAGTTTCAATTCCATTCAGTTTTTAGGAACAATTGTTTTCCTACCGATGACTTCAAACCACCCCGCACACACCCAGTGCCCTTTTGAGTTGGTACTGAGAGACTAAAGTTATCTAAAGTGGACAAAAGAGTTGAAGTTTATCAAATGATGGAAATGTCCAGGTCTTCTCTCAATTTTATTACCTGTAACTTGTACCTGAAGGTACAGAGCTTGTGAATATTTTGGGGCAGTTTTTTTGGTTTAGATGAGCCTGACATTTAGCACATCAAAAACAAGTTGCCAAGAGTTCCCCCTTTTTTGGTACAGATGAAAAATCGTAGGAATTCTTGCAGTGTGTTGATATTAAAAAGTTGAAAATATAGCTTTAATTTGAATTTGTGAAATGTCATTCATGAGATTTATTAATAAAAAAAGGACATGGATGATTGAGAATGTATAGTTCATTCTAAATTGCTTTGATTTTTACATCATTTCAACTGTTTTAAAAATAAATCTAAGTTTTATGGAACAAAGAAGCCCCTGTTGATGCCAAGTTCTGAGAATAATGATAGTTGTTTGGAAAGTGGGCAATGCGTTAAACTTATGACAGAGGGTGCTCTAGGAGAGCCCCCTTCATTGAGTTCTGGAACGAGGCTGCTACTGTGGCTGCGACCCCTCGCACAGTAACACTCGTTCCTCTGTGAAGACACTGCAAGTGCATAAGCCTACGGCTTTCGTTAACAGGCGTCATTCCCGGCCGAAGCCAGTACTGAATGGCGCAGATTCTCAGTGGAATTGAGACCATAGATATAAGCAATAAGTAGAGGTGACTGATCGCACGAACAACTTGGAACCTCACGGACGCCTACGCGTGCGTGTGAAACGCGCACAAGTGCACTGATGAGATGTATGTATCTGAATTGATGACGTAAAAAAAACCGCTTCGTTGGTGTAGAACTTTACTGAATATCGACAAGAATGTAAGATTAAATCAGTGCTCTGAAATATATGATTGCTGAGCTTTCGGTAACTGGGTACCTTCTTCAGGGCACTGCAGATTCAGTTCTGAATGAACGCGGAAAAATCCACGCTGCATCCAGGGGGAATGAACGTCGATTTTCCGCGTTCATTCAGAACTGAATCTGCTTGCCCTGAAGAAGGTACTCAGTTACCGAAAGCTCCGCCATCAAATATTTCAGAGCACTGATTTGATCTTATGTTCTTGTCGATATTCTGATCACGGTGCTACGCAGCCCTTCCATATTTCTTATAACTTTACTGAACCGCGTTATCGCGTGCGCGTCAACATGGCAGCGGACGGCGAACATGTCGCCCTGTTCTGGAGCCAGATTTACGTAACTTAAAATAATAGGTGTGACACCTGTAGCTTTGCTATTATGATCTCTTTGGTTTAGACAGTGATTAGCCAGATTTAGCTCGCTGCACGTACAGCCGTACCGTACAACCGATGATGCGTATTCCGGGACAGTGACGTTCGCCTGAGTCTTTTCTGAGTAGGCCCCCCCGTGCAGTTGATGGGTTACATTTAAAAAAGATACCACACCCCCAATCTGTCTTGGACCTTTGACATGAACAACGAGACCTTTGTCGTGCGCTCCTGAAGTACGAAAGAGGCGTTTCATCTTTGGCCAGTCATCTACCCTGAGCAGAAGCACCCCCTCATCGGTTGAAAAGAGCCACGTTGGTCGAGAGTGTTCTTTTTTGTTGGTAGCGATGCGAACGTCAAGCGTGCACTTGAACCAAGTCCTTAGCGAACCGGCAATGTTGAGTTCCAAGCAAAGGAGCTTCCTTTGCTAAGTAAATTGCGCCCTCTCTCCGTCCAGCTCGGGGTTCATAACATAAGACTGGTATTGCCAACGTTCGCCTAACTAGAATTTTTCGGAAAAAAGGAAAAAGTTGGTGTTTTTTTTCATATAAACTTTGCACTTCACGGTTGTCGTGCAGTTATCATGCAATCAAGTACCCGTTTGATACTTAAAGAGCACATTAGGAGGCCTCTGTAATTTAAATTTCAATAATTCATTCAGATCGTTTGGGAAATTGAATCTTGCCTGTTTATTTTCTTTTACAGCCCTAGTGACAATTTTATCGGTTAACAAACAAGGGATCTTTGGATAGATTGGGTCGAAAATGGAACTATTTTGATACTCTTAAGCACAGCGAACAAATATTTGTTCGGGTTATGTACACATGGGTTTAAAGACGGCAGCCTATATGAAGTTCATGATTATTTTTGTGGTTTTGGTTGACAAAGAGACCCCAGTCCCGGCTCTCCTTCCATGTTCAACACACGTCAAAGGAGTAATTTATACTCTTCCGGTATTTTTACTCCCGCTGTAAAAGAACAAGGAAAAAAACTCCCTTAGATGCACCCCCATTGTGCGAGAGGATGTAGGACACTCTCCTCTCAATCCCGAGGAGAATAAATATTGAGAGCATCCCAGGCTGGAGACAAGGGGAGACGGTAGCTTGATACGGCGGTTGATCAGTGAGCTTTGATGTGGGTGAAACCAGATGACCCCCTGTTCCTTATTCTCTGGCCCCCACCATTGTCCACGACTCTGTCTCGTGGGCATCCAGGCAAAAGGATATACTAGGATGCATCAACCCAACGTCACACTGCTCCAACAAAGCATTCCGTACATTTGCTCGGATGTCAGGATTATGTTCCGGGATATTTTGGAGCACAAAACGCGTGGGTGTCTTTTATCCCCTCCCCCATGCGTCTGGACATGTGTGTTGTCCCCATATCGAGTTATTGGGGGTATCAAAGGATTATTTAAAGGTTTGAAAAACCGGAGCACACATTCACCTTCTTGGCATCTTGTATGGTGCTATCGCATTCCACTGGATGAGCTGTTGTTTTGCCATTAAACATTACAAGGCAAACACGCTCAAAAACTACGTCGCTTCATGTCATTTTTAAAAACCACAGTTTTAACAACATCCAGTAGTGCAGACGTCATGCAGAATCATTGTGTGCGATCTACGTGTACGGTTTTAATTTTAGAGTAAAAGGTATTTAACATCTAGGTGAATGAGCTGAGCCTTGCCTTCATAGTTTGCTTTTCTTTCAATTTTGTGCATTGATAAGTTGTTAGGCAAAACCGTCGACTAACGTTCTTATTAACTGTTTTACCAATGTACACACATTTTCCATAAGTGACGGTTTTAAACTGAAAAAAAAATCGTTTCATGTGTGAAATTTAGGTTTTGGGTTTTCTTGGGAAGAAGCCTCAAACACCCTATTCTCAAAAAGTGCATGACTATATGAATAGTCTTAGTAAGATTTAGTGGTACTTTTCTTTGCGCTTTACTGCTTCTGTTGGTCACTTTTTGATGGTATGGGATTTCCTTAGAATTTATTTTGTACAAGTCATATTGACTACGTTGTTTAACAGAAATGTTACCCTACAATGGTCCTTCTGCATAAGGAACTAAATCATAAAACCTTCGCTGCTTGCAGAAAGGCGTAGGGCCAATTGAACTATTTTTTTGCATTGTTGGCCTATCTATATGCGGGCGCGAGACACACAATGAAAATATGCATTTGGATGAAACGGCCGAATAAAGGTTTGTTATTCCCCCTGAAAAGGTTTGCTTTTTAAACATTGAGTTTAGTTGAGAGGCTTTCGGTGTAAAGATTTAAGGGCTTGGTGGAGACATCTCAGTAAAACTCTGGGGAAGTGGTGTCAGTGAAGGCGCTGTGGTCAATTCTCAACTGGGGAATAACTTCTTGTCTCCGAGAATTGTTTGGTAAAAATGCGAGACGGATCATTGGCCAGCTATGTTTAAGGAACATAAAAATGTTGGGACTGACGTCAGTGCACCCCTCACCGTTGAAAGATGCGACACCATACCCGCATTCTGTTTCATACCAAATTCTAAACCATACTTCGATACTGGCGAATTTTGTTAGTTCCATCCACAGCTCGATACTAACTACGTTAAGCGCCGACTTTGTCCCTATTACTCTAGTAACCTCGTTAGTGTCCAGTGACAGAGATAAGATGCTTTGGACCAAGGAGATGCTAGATTTTATCGACGGATAGTCACAGTGAAAGGGGGATAAATGTACGCCTATCGTTGGTAAACATTTGCTTGAAAACAGTGATGCCACTACGAAACTGTCCACGTACATGTACACAGCCCAGTTCCTTACATTTATGAGATAATTTGTGGATATCGTTTTACTGACATTTACACACTCGCTTTGTCGTGCATGGGGAATAAATAATATTTGGATGTCTACCTTCCCAGGTTTTGATCCGAAAAAATAACGTTTCTTAGTTAGACATATTTTGACAGAGTTTGGATGGGGGTTGCAAACACTTGGTGTTTCACAATTAAGCAAAACGTTTAGTCACTTGTTTCCTTTGTAGTGTGTTTCCTTTGTTTCCTTTTCCTGGACAGTCCCAAAGTATCGTGTGGCGTCAACAATAATTTAATGAGTAAACCGCCAAGATACAAGATGCTGCACTGATCCAGAAAAGGCCTCAAACAAAATTGCCCTTCTCCTGACAAATTGTGGTCATTGATGGCGACTAATCAGGCCTGAAGATCCAAGCCATCTGCTTCATCTGTTTACGGCCAGGGTCTTGAGCTTTGGTTTCGTAACCCCCTCCCCCTGCTATCTCAGTCATTGTTGAATTTACGCTGGGATAAAATGGTTGAAATGATGCACTGATTGGACTCCTCAGACCTGAACCGGGCGCCATACTTCATCAAGCTGGTCAAGTGCAGGGTTAAGAGGTTTTGGGGCAGCAAGCCTAACTATAATGTGAGACATTAACTCCTCTATTACTTTATTTAAATCGAGACAGACTTAATGTTGTTTTGTAGACCTTTGGTATTTGCTTTCGGCTTGAGTGATGCGATGTCTCTCAACCAATTTTTTTTAATAATCACTTTTTTCTGGCATGTTACCGAATTCTGAGAGAAGGTGTCTGTTGAATTATTCTATCGATTAATTAAAATTTATGAAAGTGATGGCCAATGAAAAGAAGAGAATGTGGTTCTTTAAAATCCCCTGTATTCATGTTTACTCATTATTGGTGTTAATATTTATTCATTAAGATTCTTACAGAAAGATCCAGGGCCTAGAACGTGTCTTAAATAAATAAAACTGCCTCTTCAAGTAGACAGTTTCTTGAATGGAACTGATAAACAAAGGAGTCATCATTCACGTGGCCACTTCAAAGTTCTTCACCACAGGTCTTTAATCCAAAGGTTTTCACATATTGCCTTGAACTGCCCTTCAATTAGTTGCCGAACAGGCATTTTTGGTTTCCGGAACATGCGCAATAATAAGTATATCTTTGTTGATTGTAACACAAGAAAGATTTAACCTTTTGTATCCAAACAAAAGAATAAGGTTTGATGCCGTATTAGATCTTAAACTCGAGGTCTTCTATGACGACTGTAAACTCTGAATGAAGCTCAGAACCTTTATTTCAAAGTGCTTCATTTTAGTGTTCTTCGTTTCAGTACAGCGGGGCATACACGAAAGCATCTATTCGGGAGATGAAAGACGAATTCATTGTATAGACACAAGGCACTTTATACCGTATCCAATGAATTCAAGGATAATTACCAGAATTAAATACAATTCTTCCATTCCATCAAAAAGGGGATTTGAACGATTCAAAGCAACTGCTCTGGAAAATGCCGATATCCCTGGGGACTAACAGCATTTTTTTCTGTTGAATCCTTGACTATTCGAATCTTATGAGACCCTTTTTTCAGCCAGGTACACCTGACCTCACGTGCTGTGGTTTTTATACTTCAGTGATATTCATAATTTTTAATTCCTTCTCTGGGCTAGTTGTATTTCATATCGAACGTATTACACGCAACATCTACGTGAAATACTGCCTACAGATTTCCCGTCCAGAGGTCATTGGCCAATTGTATTAAAAATAGACATCTTAATGCACTAGCCTTTTCAGCTGTTTTCATTTGAATTCTCAACTTTGAGAACGATTAGTAATAGGGCGTTAAGGTACATAGATAGACCGACCATTCCCTGTATATTTCATGCAAATTACTGAGTGATATGTATTGTGAAAGTTGGGTCAGAAGTAGTGTAGATTTTGTTATCAGAAGCCTGCTTTTGTAAATGTTTAATTACATTTCAGTAACAAAAGGATTTTTAAAAAGACACCCTGAATTGTGTCTGATGACAGGTTTTCCTCCTGATTCTTATGAATTGAAATATGGAAGTTAGAGCAGTAAGACACAAGCACGCTAGCTCGATTAGTCAGGGTAAATGAGTCAATTATGTAAGATCGTGACCTTCAGTAAAATTCGAAATTACCATGGAAACCGAAGTCTCAGTGAGCCGGGTGAGTTTCTTCAGGGCCAGAAGGATCACTGATTCCAGCATTCAAAAACAAAACAGTATTGCTGTCTTCAGCTAACTCCAACTGTACCGCTTTGCCCAAAGTAATAGTTAATGAAGCTTGTTTTTGTGATTTTACAAGATAATCCAATTAATTTTCAATAGATATATATTTTCAATTTTGGATTTATTTCTCACAAAAACAAACTTAAAAACACATAAAAATGCACTACAAAAATTGAACTTGAAAAATATATCTCGTAAAAAAATTGTTTCCCAATATAGAAACAATGTTTCTCAATGTAGATATCACAAGAACGATCTGGAGGAAACTTTGGATTTGAAAAAAATATCCAACGAATATCAAGTATAGAAAAAAATAAACTGCAACAAAACGAACCCTGAATCTATTTAACTTTTTAGAAATATATACTTGATGGCACTACTGGGCTTTCGTAACAAGCAGTCGATTTACTTACTTGCTGCTTTCACGCTATTCATTAGCGGATTACAATTCTAGCCATGCCTTTGAATCATAACCACGAATCAAGAACTTGCATCTTGGCTGTTAGCCTACCCCAAACGTTTCTGAACCCTGACGGGTCTATAAATTCCTGGAACTATACAAAAGTGGGGAGGGGTTCTTTGCCCAAATGGGCACTTGGTGGCGCTGCTCATGGGTATGCTACAATAGAGCCTAAAAGTAAAAGGTAACGCAGCGAGCTTCCGGAACCCTCGCGCGGTCCTCCTATGGGGATTTTACATTGGGCCATCCTATCACGTTTGATAATTTTTGGAAGAATAACTCCTAACTGAAACCACCCCATGAAACACTCATGTTGGGATTTTACTTTCGTCTTCCTCAAGTAGTATTTAGGAAAAGTCACATGGAGATGGGTAAAAACAAATTTTCTTAATGACCTTTCACGTCCGGCGATATCGTACCTAGGTTTCCACTGCC
The DNA here is from genome assembly GCF_054643075.1 of Acanthaster planci. Classification (NCBI taxonomy): domain Eukaryota; kingdom Metazoa; phylum Echinodermata; class Asteroidea; order Valvatida; family Acanthasteridae; genus Acanthaster; species Acanthaster planci. Next base: position 16,980,969 of record NC_141780.1, on the reverse strand, counting down.
CGTGCTTACGTGAAAACGAGATTGTACAACGTTGAAAAGATTTACCTACTTGCAGTCGATGGGTTCCGGATTCCGTTGAGTTGACATCACGCAGTTGTTGTCAGCAAAGGTTAGATAAAAGATAAGAATCTTTCGCAATTGAATTAGCATACTGCTTTAAGTTTATTATTTAATAATTATCAGACTGTGTAAAATATTTTGATCTGTTTTTATTTCGGCTTTTAACCGACGGCCTATCATAAAATTTGAAAAAGTAAATGTTTATTCGCGTTCGAGACTGCCTCATTGCACTGTTCTTCATGCATTTTAGATTCTCGGAAGTGATGGGTTAATTTTTTTGCAGGATATTTCTCTATTAGGTCAGGTGATTTTTCAGTTTCTATAAATATTGATATACTAGCAAATATTTTCCAAAGCCCCTTTTCTGAGCGGGGGTTTTAAAGAAATAATTGAACAAAAAAATTACAATTTCTAAAATTTTTGGACGTTATTTTTCCTATCCAAGGGTTCTGGAAGTGCGCCGTCAGGGGTTAACTTTCAGGCTCTACGGTTCTACATTATGATGGCAAGGTTGACATGTAAGTATGGCGCTTCACACTCCTTTCTTACGCTTTTCACAATCATTGCTTTGGCTTAATTATATGGCTGGCCGTGGGTACAAAAAACAAAGAATAAATCCACGAGCAGCTATCAAAACACCACATACTACATACTAAATGTTTTTGGAAAAAAATAATGCGCTTGAACAAAAGTTTTCACCAATGAAGGGTAAACCTTTTGCCGACTTTAGCCAACCAAATAAGGTTGTGGTCAACGTTTGTAAATAGAAGAAACTTCTGTTGTGGCCTTGCACCTGGAACTGTCCGACCATGTATCGTGAGACCCCTTATGCAACGAAACCCCGTAATTGTCTACATCAGAATGGTTAACGACCGTGTCAACTTAGAAATGGAGAAACCAGTGGGCAGTTTCACTTTCAGCAAGAAAATTCCCGTGTGTATAGCGTCAGTAATTGCGATGAAAGATAGTAATATTGCGTGGGTTGTTGCACGACGACATCCTTCTCATTCAAGGCCCAGTGTGCCGATTTCAAACCGATCGGCAGAAGTTAAAAGCGGCTAGACTTTTGGACTGTCATCTAAGTGGCCAAGGAGTGTGACGAAGTGATATGGAAACACACTAACGATCCATTAGATATCCATTAGATGAATAACTGTATGCTCAAGTGATATCAGGCAAACTTTGAGCACTTCCGCGTTGGTGGATGGTTGGAGTATACGGGTCTCTCAACATGCCCAGAGGAACACACCCAAGTCTAAATCATTAGCGAAGATGGATGGGATTGTCTGTTTCCCCTTTTCACACTGCAAGGTAAACATGGAGATTTCAGGAGACACAGCTGCTGCAAGATTTAGCAAAGGTCCTCGTTGGCCCCTCTTTTTGCTGAACACTGTCAAAAACATTTCGGGCCTTCAGCAATGAACCACTTATTATTATTTAAAATCAACCCTTCACACCTTTCTCCTGTTCTTAACTACCTTGGTCACGTCAGTTTCGTCTATGAGTTCTTCGCATTTACGTCGCCCTTGAATCTATACCGGGTTATCCTCAGGATCATTTCATTAATCTTTGAGACTACAGTCGCACCTCGGCTGCCTCTCTAACTGATTTTTGTGTGGTATTATTTTCATACATTTATAAGCCCAATTAAAATGATATTCACTAGCAAGTTCAAATCTGAAAATCTTTTTTTTTTTTTGATTGTTGGTTGTTTTCGGGGGTGTTAGCAAAGACTGGAATTTTCTTTAAATCAATTTTTTATGGCCCTTCTTTTAGAAGGAAAGGAAATGAATAAGAGAAAAAGGCCTTTCTCTCATTGGTATTATTTTTCAAATGTTGGTGCCGGTGGGGGAGGGCATGCCCCCATTTCCGCCCCCATCCGTCCTGCTTCAACAAAATCTCAAGTGCGCCGTCAAACGCACTCTAAAAGGCCACATCACGGACTTATAAACACATAGGCCGCCAGTCTTGTGCGTATAACCTTGATTACGAAAAGTATGGACAGACAATGAGCGAAACGACGGACGGCAGCGTGCCCAGTGCGCATTACGCGTATACGCGCAACGCACTTATATTGCCTGTAATTTGTTTACATGTGTTTCAAATTTTACGAAAAATCGAAAAATGACTTCATAGAATTTTATGGCCGGAATTCTTCAACTGTGCGTAAATTCCCTATACCGAGGGGTGAATTTGCCCATAGTTTTGATTTTAGTCGGGCGCCGCGCAGATCAAGGAGAAGCCCAGTAATTTCGAATAGGACCTGCCGGTCTTTGCGTTTAGTGTATATGCCTGTGCGCCACACATTGTTTTTCCTCTAAGTAAAGACGGAATTTAAAGAAAGTTGCTTGTGGGAGTGTGTGCAATTTTCTTACTCGGATTATACTCTCCACAAAAGTCGTATAGTCATCAACAATAGCTAGATGGAAATTAGTTCAAGGCAACGGATACTTTTCATTCCGCAGCAATTACAAATTATTGTAAATTGATTTTTCCTAAACGGTTTTACCACCAGTATTGTTGAAATACAATACGCCTGGATGTTACTATTGTGCGGTTGCTGTTGCCGGCTTTCAAACCTATACTTGTTTCTAAGGTTCAGGCTCTGCTACGTGGGTTTCTTAATTTTACTAAACATGAGACAGGCGTCAGGACAGTGTAATCGACATCTGTGCGGTATGGATTAAAATGCAGTGGAAAACATTTTGCAGTGTCTGGTGAAATGCCATGAAAACAGTCTGATTCCATGCGCTTCTGCCTCGATACCGCTTATGGAAGGACACATTGTTGCAGTCAGCACCATTATTATACGAATGATAAATTTGCTCTTCTGAAAGGGGACAGTGGGCTAAGATGGGACCTTGGGTAAAGGAACCCCTTTTATATTTCAAAAACGGTTTACACTGCCACTTAACGTTGACATTGCAGTGTTATTTATATAATTAATAGAGAATATCAGAGTCGCAACTCATTATTCTGGCCTCAGTGGGAACTAGAAAATAAAATAATATCTCGATTGAAGTTTTTGGACAGCTGTCGTTTTAGGATAACTGGTATAATGCGAGGGATCTTTGGAAAAGTCAGTGGAGCATAATGTTATATTGAATGAGTTAGCTTAAAGGTTGGCTAAGTGTTTTTACAGAGGGGTAAAATTGAAGTGGACACTTATGGTTTATTCTGTACACTGCGTTTCCTTTACAAACAAAAATCTTTGGGGGTAGAACAGAACAAATCGTGGCTAGGTAAACGAATCCTGTTTCGTATCGATTCTTATGACACATAGCGTGTACAAGAAATTTTAATCTGGGCTTTTTATTTCATCGACCTTTTTAGCTCATCATTTTGAATTATTTTAGAGCTGGAGAACTCTTGTCTCCCTTCACAGATCGACCTTTGTCACAAACCAATAAAACTTTCAAAAATAATTAACAAGAAAATTTGGTTTAAAAGAATGGGGAAACTGTTTCCGTAAGAATTTGAACCACAGACTTAGGTTTTAGGTCTATAGTAAAAGTTACACAAGAACGTTTCCGGGTAGAACGGAACACATCGTGATGGGGCAAAACGAAAGCCATTTTGACGGAATGAAGTGAAATTAAAATGAAGTGTTATGGGGTATGCCTCATAATTAGGACGCCGTGATCGAGCAAATTATCACAGCATTGTGACCTTATTACATAGTTGAACCTAGTGTTTTAGTTGTCCCATGTTTATAATTTCTGGATGTGTGACGATGTGTGACAATCATAAGGAGATTAATTTGTTCTTTGAGAAACAAAACGCCTCTTATTTGTTTACCAAAGTGCAGTGTGTTATTAATGTGATGCTTTTATCTGGAGTGGATCACTAATTTCAAAGTGTTATTTACATCACTGGTTCCATCCCACTGTTTAAACTGCTTGAACCGTACACGGTATATTTCGATTGGTCTGATTGCTACCCATCTAAATCTCATGGGATATCTTAAACTGCACGAGTTTACTTGTTACAAAAGAAATAGAGCCAGTGGTAGACCTGCCATTTATAAGAATATCCACCCACTTGATCAGACTAGTAACAAACTTATGATAATAACAACTAACTGTTCCTTTAAAAATTACCAATGCTTCTCTGTTCGAGCACAAAATAAACGAGAAATTCTGAAACTTGATGATGTTACCTTCGGTTTGGATAAAACCAAATGTCAACTCGTCAAACGTTTAATAAAAGGATACTTGTAAATGTCCATCAAAATTTTGTTTTTCATATTTTTGTTTGATTGGGTATGGCAGTAGGCCACCCTAGTGTGCGCGTGTGTGTTATTGAAGCATTCAGAACACGTTCAACATTAACCCCTGGGCCTTACTTATTATATATTTCTTTCAACATTTGAACCCTGCTCTCTTCGTACACATGGACTGGAGTGATATTACTGACAAAACGTCTCCAGTTAACTTGAGGGATTATGAAAAGATCTATTGTTGGACCAACGAACTGCCATACCTTGTTTGAGACATCATTAATCTTATCACAAAATGTGCCCTGATATCTCCCTCGGTTTCTTACAGCAAGAACGTCATCCCGTATTTCATAAAGCAACAAGTTATCAAATAGACATTTCATAACTTCTGCTTTTCCTGAAGCAAAATGTGTAATATGTAATAGGTGATTTCTCATCTCATTTCTCAGGATTTATGAAAACCTAATTTGATACGCTTTGCTTTCATTTGATTGCCTTTGCTAAGACTCATTTGAAAATAAATGTTGCAAAGATCTGAATAGCAGCAATTTTTCTCATTTGAGACGCTTTTCTCTTTCTGCTTTCCAAAAATGAGCCAAGTGCGTAAGCTATCAACAAATAATAGCAGAGGGGCTTTTGCAGACACTCATGTTGAAAGCCGATCGCTTCAGTCGTGCAGCTCGCAGCCATGCTGTATATGTACTTATTTTGCTTTTAATGTAGCATTTTGGCAACAATGATGCACATCCTGTGGATATTAGGCCGCTTACAAATTTACTCCGAGTTTTCTCTTCTACGTGCAGTCTGTGCCGGTTTCAAATTTTGAATAGTTGGCAAGTAAAATTCAAGCCGACGAAAGAAAGAAGAGACTTATGAGAATTGACCTCCGAGTTTCAGCTGATAGGCTTTCAAAATGACGAGGATGCAAGCGTCCCTGAGCACACAATGGTACTTTGATTAGCGAATGAGCAACAATATTACCAATTTGATGCTGCGGGCTACTAATTGCAAGGGCTCCAAACTGCTCAGGAAGAAGTCATGCATTCTAAAACCGAAGTCATGGTCATTCTTTTTCGCTATGATACGTTGTGTTTGCTCGTATTTAAGTCTGAGTCTTCAAAACTGTTCTGGAACCGATTTTTGGCCAGCCATTATTTTTAACCCACTTTCGGGACGTAAGCACGGAGGAGAGAGAAATCAATAATGTTAGATTTCATATGCCGCTCACTGCGTTTGGTTCGATTCATCATAATGAAGGTCCGGCAAGAATGACTGGTCCCCTCCTCAGGGTTTTGCTGAAAAAAAAAACACTTGGGGACAGATTACCAGCGAAATACAAAGCGTTCATAGACACGTGGGGTGGGTCCACTCAATCTGGGCATATAAACGGAGGGCACTGGAATAGCATCGCAAGATCACTCCCGCGTTGAGAACTGGGGCAATCTCTTCGTAGAAGGCATTTGGGATCTGTTCCAAATTTCAAGCCAGGCTTTTTACCCAGGTAAGTGAAAATTCTGCCTAAGCTGCAACAATTTAACATTTGCCTTGCAACAGCTTGGCATTTCAGTCGTCAAACAACACTGAATTTCGAGAAATAGCGAAATTGATAGAAAAATCCAACCGCTCACAAATGAGTAAATGACCACAAATAGTCACATTTTGAAGTAAAAAGCTAACTCGATCGCGACACAAAAAGGTTAGGGTTTATACCATTCATCGGGGCTCTTTTCACTTAGGGGAAAGCCGAGTAAAGTACCATTTATAAGCCCTTGACTACACATGGAAACAACGGGCAGAGACAGAACAATACAGAGAGAACCGATTACGGTATATTCTGCCCTGTGATCTCTCTTACTGGTCTTCATAATTGCGTGGGTGGTAGAAAGGTCTAACTGCCGCTAAACAAAACTTTGTATGCCATTTAAGGAAAATGGCGTGCGTACCACGCATCTGTTCGCTTTTTTGATGTGGTTTGGTGGTAATTCTCTTTCAGCTCGCTACTAGTCGACTGGGGGTTAGGTTGAGGGAACGGGGTAGGAGTGGCTTAGCCGGGGGGGACCGGCAGAATGCACCAGGCTGCACGGAAGAACTTGAGAGAAGAAATTGGACGTTAATAGAAGCAAAATCAGAATGGCAAATGGACGATAAATGCCGAACTTGGAAGATGAAAAAAACTTGATCAATGCATTAAATGCTATCGTCTTTCCATATGCACGTATTTGGTCCGTTCCGATCCACATGCATTTGTCGGATTCCAGTCTTTTGTAAATTCAATGAACACTATCCATAACCTACGTTTAAACCAAAGGAGATCTGAAAACCATTTAAAAGGCACTTCAACCTCTCTCTCTCTTGAATTTTCACAACGTAATTTGGCAATTTAAAAGAGGAAAAAAGTGTAATTTGAGGAGGAGAGCGAAAAAAAGTCTCGCCAGCCTGGTATGGGGGGTTGTTATGATCATTTACAAAGAGGCTGGCCCTAATGGGCGTTACTCCGGTGTCATTTTAAGGCAGCGGTGGGAGGGAGCGAGTTCACCTTGGAGAGTGTTCATTGCTATTTCATGATGCACAAAACCATCGCCACCTGAAGTTGGTGTTCAGCGTTGTGAGTAGGGTGTGCTCGAATTATTGCAACATCGCCACAATTATTATTTTGGTGGGGGGGGGGGGCAAAGGTGACAACTGTCCGATTGCTACTTCAAAGAGGGGACCTAACGGATGGGATTCAGTAGTCATATCGCTTGATACTTTTGTATCTACGTGTTATGTTGGAAGTGTCTGCCGGTGTTTTCATTCTTACCGCAATGTCGTTGCAAAGCTGGGAAGCTCTAAATGGTAGCTGGACTATTTTTAGCTTGAAGTCACCTCAGGTGGCCCCCGTTTTCACTTTCCAGTCATGAATAAATGTATTTGGGGCGGGGGTTTTTCTTCCCACATTTACCAACCCACATCGGTTTGAGAACAGATTCGCTTTTCTAGAGTGCTTCTTCTCCTTTTATGTTCGCAAAAAGCTGACCATGCATCCGTCTAACCACCATCCCTGACCGGTAACTAAATACGCTCAAATACGTCCCGTCAAGAATAGCTTACTCAGTGTGTACAAACACGTTTTGTCGTTTGAGTGGTTTAAACGCGGGCGTAAATCTCAAGTTCGACTCACTGCGTGTCGTCCGCGAACGCCTGTTTAATACCGAGGCCGATCGATATTACATGTACAACAGACAACCATTACTTCGTGTACGCAGCGCGCGGGGTGCGGCGAGGCGCGGCCCAAGCGTACCTGTGGAGCGTGTGTGCCGGGGGTTGGATGCTGGAAAGCGGGAAGCTAGGCCGGTTTGGTTCTCTCACCAGCGCCGGTTCTACTCTTCGTGGGGCAGCTTAAGAATTGAAGTGTTCTCCGGAAGTCACAGGTGTCACGGGCCAGCAAGGCTGATTGAGATTCATTATCCTTGCGTTGGCCTGCATCCAGCCCCCTGCCCGATTGCCTCCTTGTCATCCCCTGTTGGTTTAAATTGATCACAGGCCTGGGCCGTGAGCAACATGGAGGCATTAGGAGACTAGTGATGTACAGCTGTGACTCGTTCACCCACACCCTCCTCTCTCGCGTCATTAGCTTACCAACCTGTAGGCAGCACGTTTACATTACACCTTCATCGGCCTATTTCCTTTTGGTTCATCACAATATTTCAACACCTCAATGATGACAATCATTTTGGGGCATCTGTATCCTTAGAAACTCATTTGACGCGCCAGAGTATACCCACTGTTAACACGTGAATTGTGATCAGAATTAGATCAAAGGCCTCTTTATTGAAATTAAGAAAAGGTTCAAGTCTCTGGATGTAACTCCACTTTATGTTTGACTCTGGGTCGGTTTCTATTCGCTTTGCATAACGGGACACTTCACATCTTTTCTAGTCACGTGACACCGAATTGTGATAGGGATACGGTGAAGCAGATCGCTCCTTTTGATAACTGTTTTCCATCACAAAACCAGTTCAGTGCTGAAATCCATCAGCTGTACACAGAGGGGAAAGACCTAAACAATGGGACAACAATGACAACGACAGAGACGATGGCAGTGACTTCAATACTGATTCTTGCCGGTCCTTGAAGTCGTGTATTCTCTCGAAGGAATGGCTCGTTGTTGGGGGCGCGCTGCGTACTCTGTTTTACATGGACAGTATTTCCGAGTCGAAACACGAGCCTACGATCATGTTCCAGAGCCGTGCCGCCAACTGTGATCAAAACATTGTCTAAAAAATCCTATTTTTCAGTTGGTCCCTCAGAATTCTTTGTAAACAGGAGCAGTTGATACATGTGCAAAACGTGGGTGGACTCATTTCCTGTCAACAACGGGGAAACGCATTTCTGACGTGTGTGAAGTCTGTTAATGTGGGCAGGGATGACCTGTTATCAAAAACAGTGGGGAATTCTCACGGAAAAGTTGCGCATCCGGTATTTGTTGTCTGCCAAACAAATTTCCTAAGACAGCTCTCTTATTCATTAAACCGCTCCGAATGTCTGGAATTCTAGATTTATTTTCGTATAATCCATAAAAATGACGATGTATCCGTATCCAGGTGGCCCAAGACCTTTCACGTAATGAAATTGTGAACTGTCTTGTACCCAAAGCGTTAGAAGCACGTATATACGCAAAAAAATATCGCTCAGTACCAAAGTGAATATGAACTACCAAGAAGTACCGGTAGCTTGTAAATCCATGACATATTGGTCTGTTAACTTGTTTTGGTAAGAAATATAGCATTTTGGTAACAAAATACAGCATTGTTGATATAAATCCAGCTTCCCGAAATTCTGGGGTAAGGGACGAGAAATTCGCCAGCAATAAGTTGACCACTTCGCTTAAAACTTGCTCGCAGATATTAGTCCATTATCTCAGAGACAGTACGTTGCCAAGGGAAAGGGGCGGAGAGGGTTGGAGAGGGGTAGAATGGAATGCCTTGAGAAATGAAGGGCGAAAACAGGACCTCGATGTGGGACCATCGAAGTTGGGACGGCAAGTAGATAAATGCGAAACAGGTGACAGTGAAAATCTATCATGAATGCCAAACTGGAACTGTAAAAATAAACGATAAAAGACCGTCTTAATACAGAATTCCAAAAAGCGGCTGTTGCTTTCTGAGAGTCTTCACAGCCTACTTTTAAAACCTAACCGAAAAGGGACAAAATACAAATAGCAACGGGACAACCAACCCCTGGCCAATTACCTGTTGGGGTCGCTGACTTGACTCACATGTAGTTTGAATATTACGTCAGAATACATGTCTATTTCTACATTCATTGTCACGTATCTGTTCTCACTTTTGTGAACAGGTGAGCGCGCATGTGTTGCGCAATTGAGGTGACGAAATTCGTTGATAAAAATCAAAGACAGTTGACAACTATCACCGGCACACCTTACGTCAGTCTGTGCTGTACTGAATGTTAGTAAAGATAATTCCATCACGTAGAAAATAACTAGTTTTCTTTTTAAAATAAAACTCTTTTTTCTCTCTCAAAAACTCTCAAAACAAGTTGTAGGAATCTCGATCGATATACCCCGAGGATAAGAAAGGTGAAAGTGTCGTTGAAAGTGGTCTCTGAGCAGACGAAGTGTTACAGACATATGGAAAAGACAGGCGTGTTGAGTGTGTTACCTGCAGGAAACGGGCTCTTCCTGCCAAAATACTGGCGGGAAATCAATGGGAATGGGGGTGCAGGGGTGTAAGAACACAACATGAAGAAATGTGCAGCTGCCAAACAAAGTGAAGTATCTCTGGTTAACGCTGGGGCCTACATCTGCGTGTGTACCTGCCCATATCAAACTGTAGCCATGGAACGTACATCAGCTGGATTCGAGCCGATAAATTTGCAGTGAGAGTATTCTTTCTCTCAAAAATTTGTGTTCATCCTTCATTGGCGAAGTCCAGAATATCTTTCCCGGCAATATTTTTGGATTTTATGGTAATTTTAGCCAAGGGCATTATTTTTAACGAGTGATTCGGGCAAAGAAGATAACGAACTCCAATGCATAAGAATAATTCCTGAATAGAATGCAATCATTGAGTACAAAAACTTGGTATTTCAAGTTTTGTCCGACTGTCCCCCACCTATATCTTTCGGCTGTTTCCCCCCATCTGTAGTGAGTTTGTCTGGCCCCAATTGGCTTTGAGACACGTTTTACTTCACGGATGTTGCGAAAAGTTTTTCTACACACAGGTCCATTGGCTATAAATTCAGTCCGCATAGTGTACTCAGTGGCGTATCCAGCTTTTGGTGGGTGTGGGGGAGGGGCAAATTCAAAGCACAAGCACTTTCAGGCTCGTTCAACATGACAAAGGGGGGGGGAAATATAGCCTATTTTTTTGATAAATAAAAATACTGATTAGTTTCTTTCTGTTCACCAATAAAGTAATCTCAGTAAAAAAAAATGTTTTTAACACCGTGGGGGGGGGCTATATACGCCACTGGGCGTATACATGTCTTCCGTCAAAACCATGGCCGCAATAGCTGTATCCAATTTACCCTGTCTCAAAACTCACCCTTTCATGGGTGTTTAGATCCAGATCATCGTTCAATTTATGCCCGGATCAGAAAACAGGTAGTTTAATTCCACATTTGGACCAATATGTACTTCCCAGGTAACTTTACCTGTTACTGTTCAATATTTTTTAACGGATATAATTATTTGGAAACTTCTATTTCTGTACCCTGTTTTCATTGTGTTTTTTTCAAACTGTCTGTAAATAACACATTGTGCTGATTGAAATAATTTCCATTATGTCTGACTGAATAACATTCTGACAAGTCTTCGTGAGTAGTATTGTCAACAGATGGCATCACACAATAAGTATAAAGTCTCAAAGAGCGAAAGTTCCAGCCTTTTACATTTCGCCAAAATATGGAAAGACTGCACTATTGTACTGCACCGTTATTCAATTCCGAACAATCCACATAGAAGGTATTTGTTGACTGCTCCCGGTGAGCGTGTGTTGATTTCCATGGATTTTCATTGTACTGTGCTGATGACTGCTTCGCTGCGCTCCATCACCAATTAAGTCAGGGAAAAGTTCACCAGAGATTAACTAAATTTGCCAGTGAAGTTGAAATTTTCTCATTTTTAGGAGAGGATGGGATGCTTGAAAGATGATATAAATTGCTCTGTGTTTTTTCGTCTGAAATTATTGTTAAGATAATACATCTCTGCGATAATGATCCCAAGCTATTTTAGACCACACCGAGTTATACATATACAATGAATAAAATGTGTTTGTTTTTTAACTCCGCAAATGATTTGGGAACGGCAGATTCTACCGCTGTAATTTTCTCCCAATCTTAGTCTTGATATAAAAGCGATGGAATTAATTTATATTATTTTATTTTTTTTCTGAAATTGCAAGGAAATCCTTTTTACTGAAGATATTTACGTCTTTAAATCAGTCCTTAATTTTGCAAAAGATGAAGTAAAATAAGCCTTAAGCATATTAGCTTTATTTTTGCACGGTTACTCCCAAATCTTTAGACATTTTTTAAAATAGTCAATAGTCTATTCGTTCACACCCCCTAAAGCAGCCCCCTGGACTACCCACAAACTCATCACCCGATACGTCGAATGTCATAACGACACTTGGCTTTTGAATGAACGAGTGTTTGTGGCTGGTCCCAGTCTCTGTGCACCGTCCCTTGGTACCGGCAAAATTCGATTGTTGACGGGAGAGTGCTGATCATAAGACACGGTTGAGTCGGCACGGTTTCATGCGTTAAGGCAGCATAGAGTCCCTGCGTAAGGATAATTGATAGCAGGCCTGGGTGCTGCCCATCTTTTAAAAGAGTCCACATCGGGCACCAGGTATACAACAGCAACATCTGGAACTGGAGGATATGTTCTTTTATGTCAAAACAATTAGGAATTTAATGTAAACAAAGGAAGGAAAATATCTATTGCATTTTCTAAGAACGAGTTCCTAATTAGCACAAATCTTTGCCACATAAAATTAATGTAACTTATTTTTTTGATATCAAAACCTAGACAGATTTGAACGAAATAATTTTCCAAAATGAAGGTTTCATTAGAAGAAAGAGTAAAATTCGAAAATATATTTATATGTTAAGGTGTTTTATTAAAACGTATTATCGCAGCATTAAAAACAAAACAACACAAATTGATAGAAAGAAAGATTATCGATAAGTGATATAAACTTGTCAAAATATCGATTCAAACAAATAAAAAAAAGAAACAAAAATTAAAGTTTTCCTGTACAAGAACCTGTACAGGATTATGTTAATTCTCGAAAGGCAAACCAAATCACGCCCGACAACTGAAAAGCCGGTAGAAGTGAATAAAAACGCAAAATTGTAACATCAGATCAAAAATTCATAAAGAGAAATGAAAAAAGATTAACAGGACTGCCACATCAACAAGTGTAATTTTGGAGTGTTATCGGTGGAAACAACCATATGAAGAATACATGTGACAAACCGTACCGCATGCAGAATCACAAATAAAAACATAGAAATACATTTCCAAAATTCAAACAGCTAAATTAGCATTTTTCATCATTTTGAGAAAGGATGACCTTTACACTTACGCCAAATTATTTCCAGTGGCAGTTTTTCCAACCCCGTCACACGGTCACACCGGACACAAACGTAGCGTTATAACAGATGGGTTTTTACACGTGTTTGGATCCAGGGGCAAAGTATTTATCTCATTTGTCAACAGTGCAAGTTCAATTTGAAAAATCAATTACATGTTGCTCGAGACAGGTTGCCAGTAATTTCCCTCGCGAATATACTTCTGTTCGGCTGATCCTTGGACTTCATAATGAGCTGACGGCTCAACTATGTGGTGCACAGAGAAAGCCTAATCGGAATATGTTGGTCATGAATGCTGACATGTTAAATAACAATTGACGCTTTCATTAATATTAAAACAATATAGGACTTCTGGCCTATACTTTTAATCCAGCATTCAAAATCTATGTCATCTTTGTCGGACTCTAAACCATGAGCAATATGCTGTTACAATTGATGTTCAAGTGACAAAACCTGAAAATTAAAACGGGATTTTATTTTAGAAACGCAAATTGTTTGCCTGAAAATTGTCCTATAGCATTCCATTTAAAAAAGAAAGACGGTGAAAATATCTACTCTGATAGCACGTAATAGAATCTTAATACTTTTCATGGATTTCAATGAATGTCTTTTTTTTTTACCTTTCTATTCAATAGCTTCTCAAATCAAACAAATCCTTGATACAGCCCGTGCACCATCTTGATGCACTGTGAGTTGAAATTGTACAAGCCATGAGATGTTTTCATAGGATTGCATATCCAACCAGGCAAAGCCGGGGAGCAAGGCTGAAAGCGAAAAGCTCATGCAATTCGCAAGCACGGGCAGGACAACACTTTCCAGCAGGCGCGCAGTGCGTGACCTGCCGAGTCTTTCAAATCGCGCGCTCCGTTGAACCCCAGCCGATATTTGATATTCAGCGGAAAGGACTAGTGCTGAGTGTTCTGTTCGGTAGATTTTTGGCCTTGCGTTTGTATGGTCACTCACGAACCTTCAATCGTTCGTTTAACGCTTCAAAGGATTTTGAGTTTAATGTTTCCTATGACAAAAATACATTTACAATTTATGTGGGACAGAGAAAAACCTGTAACTACGCATGAATTACCACAGATGCCTACTTGTAAGCGTTTGATTATAGGCCTGGGTATCATTTTGTCGTTTATACGTTACACTGAATAGGCCTACCGTTCTCCCTATGAGCTATATGATATTTGCATATTGTGACTTGCTGCTATTGTTATTCGAGATTTTGAACTTGGTTACTTCATGTAGGCCTACATTAAAACGCAGCAGTTTGGATTTCTATATTGCTTTCAAGAGGGACCGAAAATAGGAACATCGTTATTTATCGGTTTGATTCCAAACCATCGTGTACCACGGCCTAAAATAATACACGTATCAGAAGCGCACAGAGCAATTGTTGAATTTTGACAAGGTGTGTCACCGGTAGAAGTCAATCTAACTGATTTCCAATGTAATTCTGGGCCTTGGCTTATTTTTGGAGAATGTTCATAAAAGTCACTGTTCCCCTGCAAAACATGTCCTAATGTACAATAACTGATGAATAACACTCAATACTATTTGTGATGCGCTTGAAGTAATGCACTTCTTCTTGGATTAAGACCTCTGTGATCACAGGATTAGCCATTATTGTAATAAACATTATTTTGTGGCATGACAAGTCAGCAAACTACGCGTGAAACAGTCGTCGGGATAAGTCGAAACACCCCTTCCGCGAGAAATATTAGCCTCAATGATGAGCCGTTATCTCTGGAATGACATCACAAGTGAGTAGGGCGATAACTGCCCCTGACCCCCACGGATTCTAATTGCAGAAAGTCCAGCCAGTTAATCCAATATCTTCGGGGCTAGAACCCATCCCGGCCCGATAGGCAATTGATTGTTTTGATTACCCATAATGATACAATCGCGGTTCAACGTTCTCCGCAATTGGGAGGGACGAGAGAGAATCTCTGCTCACATAACACTATAGCTGCCCATCTCTGTATGTAATGCTATTACTCGGTTTATGGAGAAAACCAGATTGAGCTTAACATGATCAAGTCTGCCGAAAATTTTGCGCCTCTCGCTCAGCCGAGACCAGTCGCTCTTTCAAACAGTCACGGAAGATTCGATAGTAAATGAGTTACCTGTTGTAACTGTACCAAAGAATCACCAAGAGAAATCAGAAAAGAAAATAAACACGGAAGAGGAAACCTAAGGCGCCAAGCAGACAGTTTGTGTTTATGATTTTTTTCTCACAGTTTTGAAGTTCCCCCGAAGTGTCTTTCATTGATGCACGTTGCTGAAGTTTGAAATAGTGTTGAGTGTTTTTCCTGTAATCGTTGTAGCCCATAATACACTGTTACTTTGCCCTTGGTGCAGTTTTACGAAAAGAGAGAAAAAGCACAGTAAACGGACGGTTTTTGTTCTCGAAAAGTCAAATCCTGCTCATTTGCTTTGTCTGAAAATGGACCACAGCCCGTTTCTTAATACCTAACTAACCCATGCATGAAGTCAATGTGTGAGGTGCATGGGTATTTCAATGAAGTCGTCTTTCATCCAACGATCATTGGAAAATAGTCCAAATTCGTACTTTTATTTTTCACAATTATTGGGCAGTCCTATTTTCGCGTTTTTCCAAAGTGTTTGGAAGTACAGTGGCGTTTCTTTTCTTGAAATATACTTTTGTGCTCCAGATAACCTTATTTTCTATTTTTGTTTTACTATCTTCAAATTTTTTTACCTTTGCAAATTTCCATGAATTTTCATAAATAAAAACATTCTTCAGCTGGGCCCTGTAAGCAAAGATCATGCCAAGAATTCGGATAAATAGTGCAACTAAATGAAGGCAGAAGCACTGAAAAGCCGTTGCATTATACACTGGTGTTCATTTTACATCCAATCATTTCTGGTCAGACATTGTCTAAAAAGTATGATTTGTACCATGCCTGATAATAAAAAAGTTAAAAAGTCAACCGATCCTCCACTTCATTGCATACTGGTGCGAAAACCTTTGAAACAAGATATGGGACAGAGACACCCCCTTGTGTCGGTCATTTTTTTTACCGGAGTCTCAGAAATTCTTTCAGATATCTGGGGATGTGTTAGGTAACAACAGTCTAGAGTGTCTATAGGGTTTGGACATGTAGGGGGTATCCCTCCGTCCCATATCTTGACAGGTATAAAAACTTCAAAAGTAAAATTTTATTGAGCTCTATATATTGTAAATCTTCCTCTTGAACAGAAGTCTTAGATAGGCTGAAGTAATTGATTTGTGAAGAGCTCACTTTCTGGGCTAGACTTTGTAAACAAACATGGAAGGTGCTTAAAACATTTACAGCAGGTAGGGTTTTGCAACAGAATGTGACAATTATACTTAAATTTGTAAAAGAGACAAACTACCTTCAGGATGTGTAAAGGGGAAACATCGCATTCATCCAGTAAACTTAGCATCGTGGGCTTACTGCACTGATTTAAGGAACAAATAACATCACTGAATTCACATTATTTTATAGTAGGTCGGTTCACTTGGAAGATGAACCATAGTCGGCATACGGCTTTTCTGAAAATGCATGGTCCATTTAAAACTAATGTGTACGTCTTTCGTTGTTGGTGAACAAAGATTTAATGTATAATCTAGTTATTGGGGAAAAAACAGTGTTTCGACGCGTTTGAACAAGAGAGGATGGATCTTGTTATTCTGCTGTTCCCCCGAAGCGCTCAATAAAATCCTGATGATAGGCCCCCCTATCCTCCTCATTTGGGGAATTCAATCCCGCCTTCCATGACCAACTTTGAAAGCATTCCCCGTACCGCCCGCGGGCCGCCCGGCTCCCACGGTTGCGGGCTCACTTTTGCCTCGGTAAATTGTCGAACAGGAAATAGAGCAGAGTGTTCTCCGTGGATTTCATTCCCTCACAGACCCCCCCCCACTCACTCCCCCCCCCGCGTCTCTAGCTTCGTCCCTCTCTCACAAAAGAATCCCGTACTTTTCTCTCTCCCCTTTCTCCCTTCCCCCCGTTGATTTCTTCATCCCGTACTCTCTGCCGCCTTTTGTTGCCGTGTAGCGAGGTATAGGTGCGGTAATCGGAGAGGCCGCGCGAATCGGGTTGTGGCCTGTGCAACTCGCAACTAATGAATTGGTAATTCTAGCACGGGTGAGATAGTGCTGTTCCTGGCATGTTTGGCCGGCTTCGACCTACAAACACACATCACTCGTCATTCTGACACTCGCTCATCACACGCGTTTGTACTTTCAAACAAAGTGACGCCTGCAGTTGCTAAGGGTACCCATGGATTTCCAGGTTTCATTTAATATCTTCCAATTTGAATATCCATTTCAATCTTCGATGATCTGGTTGCAGGCTTTGTACCTTGCACGTCTCCAGTTTAAAAAAAAAGAAATCAGTGCTGAATACAATTACTGAAAATTCATTTATCACATCACTGAATATTTTTCTCTAAAATCCTTCTCAAAATGAAATCGCATCGACGTCATGCGGTAACCCTGACAAAAGTTTCTCCTCTTAACCAACGCAAATTCTGAAAGTGACTTGTGAATCTTGCTGTGTAAACAGAATTTAAAGACTCGAGTTTAGTAAACTTTGTTCATTTAATGAGAAAACTTGATATAATCCATGCAAAAGAAGTTAATTATACGGAGAATGCTCCATAAATTACAAATGGATTCAGTTAGTAACTATGCTCAGTGTCGTCCAAACCCCCTCCCCCATATTTTTAAGCCTCCCAAAATTGTGCGATACTTTCAGGTAATCGAATCCAACAAAGACGTCTTATTTCCTGCCAAACCTGCCACTCAACATTTCCGCTTTTCACTACGTTCACCTACGGGAACTTGACAGTTTCAGAGACTAATGGCAAGATTTCGCGCCAAAGAAGTAATAATATTTACGGTCGGCTATGCCGCAGTTTTTGTCTTGTTAAATACTAGTAATATCATCTGTGAAATATGAGCTGGAAGGATAACATGTTACCTGTTTTAAGCTCCCAGCAATTCACACTGCAGTGTCTCGGCCTAGTGTTGCAGAGTCGTTATTTCAACCCTTTGATTTTGTCTTTGCAATTTTTCTCATAAAAAGACACCTGCTTGGAACTTAGAAACGCTGACTGTTCGACAGGCCTATCAAGTCAGGGATTATTTCCACCATTTGGATCTGTTGTTGGCGGCATACAATCATGTATTTGTACCAGATACATTTTAAAGGATAAAAAACAGGAACGGCATCTTTATTCGAACATTTTTAGGAATTATACAAACATTTTTTCAACTGAAATTCTGCAGTTTTACACCTGTAAAAATAAAGCCAGAATTCAAGCATAGTTCACTTTGTTACGAGTTTTTGTCAAGAATGATATTTTATCATTTGTTTTCTACACACAACAATTCTTCTGTTCACAAAACCGGTGTACTGCGTTAATCCATGAAGACACAACGCGTATTGCTGTTACCGCAGGTCCTGAATTCCATCACTATTGCGTTCTCATTCTTCACAGGTAATGTTCTTATGCAGGCTTGACAAGTCCTTTTTTACCAACTGCAGGCGTGCCTTTAAAAAATATCTGTTAGGTTTCTAGGCTCGTGCCGTGTAACCAACCATACTTCAGGGCAGCTCAGTGTCAATTTTTTTTGTAAGGATAAGCAAGATTGACTCTAGCAGAAAACAGGAAATCATAATAAATCCACAGAATCAGAACATCAAATTGAATTTGGCTTTTAATTTAGCCCCCTTCTACAACAACCATTAATAACATGAGGGGTCCGAGGGCTAAGGACTTATCGAAGGGAGTTGTTTCAGTCATAAATGCAGCAGCTCCAAAATGCACAGCGAGCGGCAGACAGTCAGTTTTCATTTGAAGAGATTGAAGAAAATCGACCTCCAGACACTCGCGTTGAAATGGAATTAATAAAAACGGGCCCTCGTTTTCTCAGCCACTAGTAAATTGAATCCCGTGTTTCCCCCCATTTTTAAGTCGGCCTCTGTCCAGTAATGTGAAAATGATTCATCGCATGTGTGCAGTGAAATATTAAAAACACCTTCCGTAATTTATTCACCAATTTTATGCTCTCCTGTCACCGCTGCGATAACCTGTACTTGTCTCTGGTTAACATTCAGTTTGTGCGAAAGCACGTTTTCCTCAACCAGGCGAGAGTTTCATGGATGACTTTTCGAGAAAACTAGAGAACAGCCACAGACCAGTTGCTGCTGGGCTTTCAAAGTTGCAAACTCTTCATTTCGTTTCTAGCAACGTCATATTTCTGAAGTGCATGTAAGCTTTTAAAGTTTCTCTGTTGTCTTGAATGACGAGTAGTTTATGTGACAGAAGACATTCTTTACAAGATTCGCTGCAGAATCATTGCATTTGTACGAGCTGACTATAGATGTATCAGGGTCTTCAAATCTTCGGAACAAGAAGTGTAATGGTAGAGATACATTAATTGCGACTTCGTGAAGTAAATGTTATCCAGCTGTGGGAACTTTCCATGCTCACGATCTGAAGGTTTTTTCAGAATTGCGAACTATTCATTTTAGGTAATTTTAGTCTTAAAAATGAAATTGTATGCCTTAATGTTGTGCAATTTTTCAATTTCATCATAACAGACGTCTCTTCCTACATTGTGGGATTTGATTGGTTGTAAACAGTACAGGAAGCGGCACTTTGGCTATTTTTTCTTTAAATGAAATGCTACCTTGTCGCTCACCTTGTTACTGATGGTCTTGGCTTATCGATTACTGGAATCTGATGGTCTTATGATAATACCACAGACGGCCGCAAAATGACACAGTGTTTATCCAACGCTGTGCTTTTATCCACTAACCGATCCAATTGCTGCTCAACGCGTAGCACGCAATGCTTTTTTGTTGTGTGCATGCAGGCCCTTTGTTTTCTTGAGTCCCGTGGCTAAAAACCCGAAAGGTTCTTTTCGTTGATTTTGTGAGCAAACAATGCAAGCGTGTGGACTGCTATTCTGTGTTTAATGACGGCTTATTATTGTAATACGATCGATATCGGCGGCGGGAGATCGAGACTGAAGACTTGGATAGTGATATGAGCGGACTTGGACTCTATTGTGTCCCTTAAGAAAACGACAACCTTACGAGTAATTAAAAGAACCCGCTTCAAATTTCGTTTGATCCCTGCAAAATCCTTGTACAATAGTGGCGGGTTTTCAATTAGCCAATGTTGTTTGAAACCGTGGAGGTAGGCCTACCTCCACGGCCAAGCGAGCTGTCTAGATATCTTCATGAACGCCCTCAGAGCAGCGTAGGATGGAAACAGATTGAATAGCCTTGACTTGCCACAGACACTTAAATTTGCCGTCATCGCTTTTAAGGTTTAAAATTTTGTTACGAGAAGCAAAGCTTTTCACAAGTTATGGAGCTTTCTCACTTATAGTGCTCAAGAAGTGCCACCCGACTTGCCTAAATCCTAGCATATTTTATTTCAGGAATACGGCCGTGACACTGCAGGCCAAATGTCGCATTTTCTAGGCAATTCCTATATTGCCAGTATCTCATCAACCCTAGATAACAAGTTAACTCAAGATGTCGAGATCTTGGCGATAAAATGTTGACTCTGTGAGATTTTATAATTATGTTATGTTCTCAACAAGCTAAATGTTTCCGTTTCTAGAACACCTTTCTCAATGTTCCCTTGACGGCTGATTGTAGCCTTGCTTGTCACTTTTAAACTGGATGCTGCGCATGTTTTTCAAACGATACTGAAGATAATTGTGAGTAGCTAAATACCAGGACAGAGTACTCACTGTCCGAAACGTCGAGTGACCGGTTGTCTTCAGAACTATACATACTCAAACAGATATTTTCCACAAGCAAGAGTGCTTACGCGCGAATGCAACTTTGGCATGGAAATCGGTTCATTCCTGTCACACTAGCATTTCTTTTACTTTTCAAGACCTAAATAATTATCCACCAAAGGCAGTTTGGCCTATTTCGACGCTGTTTCCCCATTAGAACGTTATTAATGAGTTCGTTTTTTAAAATTTCCTAGTCCGACCTGTAAGAACTAAAAATCATGATTGCTCTGACGGAAAGGCATGTCTCATTTTTCATTTACATTGTAGCTTCCCCATTTTCACGAGATGTCTTGGAAAAATAACCTCAGATAACCTCATCTATGAAGTCTTTCAGTGAAAACGCCAGAGAATTCATTTTCAAGAATAAAAATGCCGTGTTCCACAGAAGGTCTTGATCTTGTGTGCAAACATTCGCCTATCGCTGCTGCCTGCAGACATCACGCTGAAAAATATTTGTTCAAATCGCAGACGACTGACCATCTAGCCATTTCCCGCCAAAATGCGGAAATGAGAATTTGTCAACGGAAGGCACCGTTAGCACTGCACTAACTGTCAATTGTATCGTCAGTCCACACCGTAGGACTCTCGGTCTGTGTTTTACAATGGGGAAATTTCTGGTTTTGTCCGATGGAAATTAAAGAACAGCAACGTTGGTAAGCCAGGGAGGGCGAAGCAGTGTGTGTAAATATAACCTCACCTTTCACGCGGACATTTTCAGAAACTGGAGAGAATTGTGACATTTGTTTAAGCTAAATACTCAGACGGCTATTCAGCTTGTAGTGGTTGATATCTGGATTTTTTCCCTTAGAGGACCTGTTTTGCATGGAAGATGACAAAAAGGCCCAATATTGTAGGACTTTAGAAGTGGTTATGAGTGACATACTAAACCCATAGATTGGCATCGCCTATTAATGCATCAATGATTACAGCCTGGTTAAGTTTCACGTAAACTGGCTTGACAAGACAAAACCTAAAAACGGAGGTAGTTAAATACATGTACATTACTAGCATGGCACTGCATCATTCGGATGAAATAAAAAATGTGTTGAACTTTCAGTTGGAAGTCAGAGTGGACTTGTTTACTTCACGGTCGCGGTCAAAACTGACCCTTGATATGCAAAATATAGAATGATTTTGATATATGACGTCATTTGTGACGTCACAAAATGAAGCAGCAACGTTAAAACATCCAAGCGATTCCCAAGGCCACCATTTGACGTCGTCATTATACGTCTAAAAATTTCACTTCACTC
The DNA here is from genome assembly GCF_054643075.1 of Acanthaster planci. NCBI lineage: Eukaryota > Metazoa > Echinodermata > Asteroidea > Valvatida > Acanthasteridae > Acanthaster > Acanthaster planci. The sequence goes on along the minus strand of NC_141780.1, from coordinate 16,959,023 downwards.
GCACTGTATAAAACACTTCTCTAACCTAGATTTTTTTAAATAACGATTCCTTTGCGGCGGATAATTTTGACAAAAAGAAATTCTCCTTAAACTTTTTGCCTGAGAGGGGTCAATACAATCTTGTGTGGACATATTGGGTAAGCCCACCCACTTTGTTTACTACACCTGCGCAGTGTGGACGTCTTTTGTTCTTTGGTCTAAACAAAGTATACCACACCTGTCCGTGCCTACACACCCCTTCAACTTATCCACCTTTCAACTGGCTAAGTTAGAATCCGCACCCACAGATTTCAAGGTATACCACACCTGTCTCAAGCCTACACACCCCTTCAACCTATCCACCTTTCAACTGGCTAAGTTAGAATCTGCATCCACAGATTTCAAGGTATACCACACCTGTCCGTGCCTACACACCCCTTCAACCTATCCACCTTTCAACTGGCTAAGTTAGAATCCACACCCACAGATTTCGTTTGAGTCTTGTCTCTGATAAGTGATCTAGCTATCGTCGCACCATTGCCTCGATACTTAAAGACTCACCTCTTAAGTCTGATACCCCTTATCCATCAATTTGACACAAATCGCCGGTTAAGCCCCCATCTCGCTGTTAACAGATCAGGGGCGGCTTCGGCGCACAAGTCCTGCTCAATCAGCCTACGATTAAGAGAAAACAGCCCGTGCGTCATCTGACTATGCTTGCAATTTCTGATTGTTTCTGTTAAAGGTGAATCTAGAAATGTTTCACCCCGTCTTTGTTGATAATTGTTGCCCATATGCTCATTGCATTCGCTTATTAGATTTGACAGCGCTAATTAATCTAAACATGGGAAATTAATTCGAAAAAGCCGCTACAGAATGGTATAATCTTTCTTGTTTACATGTACATGGGCTTGTGAATCACTCCTACTCTTTGAGTTGGGATTTAGTGGTTTAAATAAAGTAAATTCAATTTCTGGTATTGAATAGAAGACAACATTCAGTTTTGGCACAATCGATAATGTCCTTGCAGCAGATAATGAAATGGATGCTTAATTGATCAGAGTGCTGCGGGGGGAATCTAATTTCTCTGACGACTCATAACAGTGACATACACTTTTTGAGACGGCCGTTTTTGTCCACGAAAGTGGACCATAATGACGAGGCATCACGGTTGTTACCCCGCTACGCGCAATGATGGAGTGACTTTATGTAAGGAGCAAGCGGGTAACAATTTCGACACACAAGAGGTTCAAAAAAGATTAACGATATTTTAATTAATTCATTACATTCGGCTCTCTCTATATTTCAGCGAGGAGTTAGATTCGTGTCGAGTGCGTATGCGTGCATGCAAGTCAAGAGTGAGACCCTTGAAGTAACGGAGGCGGCTTAATTGATAGACGCAGGTGCAACCTGTATATACGCATATCAGGGCGTACAGACTGGGATGGCGCAGTCAGAGAGTCCTTACCGTGAAGTTTTGTTTCGAATACAAGGTGCACAGGTGCAAGAACTGTATCGCGCGAGAACATTGGAAAAATATTGGGAAAAAAGCATCTGAAAGCTTCCTGCTTTTCTTTATGCTACTCCCATTCTATAGAAAATGGCTCTTCGTTTAGTTTGAGCATAGAGCTATGGAACAGCTCCATGGTTTCAGAATACGGAACCATCGTTTGTACTCTCCAGAGCCGGTGCTTACCAGATTACAGCGCCCTCTACGAGACAAAGACCGCTCGAGCGTTAAATCAAACTTCGGACAAAATTATGCCGGTTATCATATCCACCAAGCACTGAAATTTATAACCACTCACAAAACTTGTGCACCAGTTTTGGTTCATGTACCATCAAAGGAGGGAAGTAGCATAATTGTCCCATATTCCAAAGACCAGGTCGCGACTTAAGAAAGAAAACAAAGTAAAGAAAAATGGCAAAATAATGGCTCCTAAATAAGAAGCTTGTGATGCTTTTAATAATCAATGAAATACCGTGCCATTCGCGCAGGACATTCTGTGCAACCGTTGGCCTTGCTATCCTGACAACTTTTTTTAAAAAGTGTTATTTAATTAAATGTTGTTTTTCGAGAAGTGCCAACATTTCTTGTCCGCGAGTGTTTCTTCTTGATTTTAACTGCCTGCTTCATTTCGAGTCGTGAACCTGCCCAATCAAATCAGCCAACTCTCCCCCACCTCACGCCATATCGGGATTCTAGAGTCACAACGGCGGTATTCGCTCAACGATCCTTTCTCGCTGAAAATGATGTCACTGCGGTGTATAAACGCTCAAGTTTCAGCGGTTTCAAGAATAAACCGAATGGAGGTGTTTGAGCGCTCGAAGTCACTGGGCCCCCACCCAAGCGGTTTATAAAGGTCTTAATTCCTTCTGTATCGTGCATACAAAATCTATCTCGCCTCTGTGTTTACCTCGTGTAGGAATTTGTGGGTAATAACGGGTGGCTAATACAAAAATTCGAAGAAATAAAAATTAGTATTATATTATAATAGTACTGAGTGCCTCTGACGTCGCGATATGTTATGAAAAAAAATTCTAGGTCTAATTATTATCATAAGTAGGTTGCTATGTACCCAACACTGATTTCAATAATATGTTCTGAATGCAGTCTCTGAATCTTTCTTTCAGCATTGCTATTTCCTCGTATCGACATGTAATAGAAATGACCAAGTTTAATAAAGTCAGTAACAATGCGAGAGGAGGCCATGTATTCATTTCCGTTGGAAAAAAAAGTCCACCAGTTTATTGATTTTTGTTCATGTGCAAAGAGCTTCAATGAATTGTCTTTCTGTAGAAATCACTTTGAGGTAAAAGCGTGCGCGACTGGCTGACTCTCTGCCACAGACGCAGTCATTTAGAATAACTCGACTAAGTGCCGACTGTTTGGTTGAATAATACAGCCGCCAATTTCATGCCGACCGGGCTGTGTGTACCTCTCTCCTTGTACATTCTATTGCTCAAACTTTTAGGGAGAAGGGCAATACCTCGTCAACAGAACACTAAGATATTTGCGTATCTCCGTATTGCAAACTGTACACGAATCCAACGGGCTCAAAGACATTTCGGACACAGCTGAGAACCAATATTGGCCACTATTTTGTCAAGCATTATTGCAGGTTGTAAACTGTACAGAAACACAGATTGACAGCTGCGACAGGAATTCGTCTTTTCCCGTGCCATTGATGGAGATAACTTGACCGCTTGGTGCCATCTGTCTTTTCCACTGATTTCCTTTCAGTATACGAGACCACATTTGAAACTGAACCATCAGTTAGAATGTTTCCCTCTTACAAGTATTCGAGACTGAATGGAACAACGTTTTGGTAGGTGTTGCTGACTATTGCCTGTAACATGAATGGAACCATTACCAAAATTCAGTCATACTTTGCACTCGAAAATCCACCTTTTCTTCTCATTTTTACAACGCCAGAACCCTGACACTCAGTGCAATTGAATCAACACAGGTAGGCCTACACGTATAAACCAAGGAAACTCGGGTCTCACCGATTTGAGCTTAGGTCTCTAATACCGTTGAGAGGAAAATCACAAATCTGTTTAATGCACTACTCGTTTTTCTGCAAGGTCCTAAAAGGAACTTCGACGATTCACTTTTGGGGAATTAAAGGCAGTGTCCGTCTCGCGAGGGAGCTGAACAGAAAGATTTAATACATTAATGGCGTCTGAGATAGTTGCGTGAGCTGGGCCGGGGGGAACGCCCATACAACCCTTGCCGGTTCTGTCTGTCTCTTGGGTCTGTCAAAATTGAAACATTAAATAGAAGATTCGCAGATGCCTTATATTACCAAGACGCCATGGATTTATGGCTTAAATTTAGAATTGCTGAAGTATTTATTTACAATTTCTGCAAATTACATATTCTTCAGTTTGAACTCAAACTCGAAATGGGGTGGAAATGGTAAGCTGTGATGTTAAATAGTCTTGACGTCAAACCTTGTAGAAAGAAAAAAGTCTTCACAAAAACTTAAGACTTGGAGAAAAACATCACAAGTTGTACAGAAATTGCGGGGAAAATGAAAAAGGCAACCAATTTTGTATTTCACGAATATAATAATGCAGCAATGTATAAATGCTCTTGATTAAACTTCTAAATGGCATAACGCATGGATTAAAGACGAGAAGCTTTTCAGAGAAAAATTCTACATTCAAGGGCAGTTCCTAAATCAACCATTCCGGATATTCTGGTGATTCATTTTTACATGTAGCTGTCTACTTATACGCCTGTCATTTTAATGCTTTGCGTAAGTCAAAGCAAGTCGTGGTGTTCGTGCAGCTTTTCAGTTTGGCGGTTCAGCTTTGAGTTAAAACATAATTATTGCAAGGCGTTTGGGCGTATTTGCGATCAATCTTTTGGCAAAAACTTTCAGAAAAGAACTTCAATCCCCCGTGACACCCGAGCGTAACCACCATCATCACGTTTGATGAATTACATGTTGGTTTGGAGCAGGTGGTCTAGTTTTAAATTTGATCTTTATACTTCTATTTGTCAATATGTAACCAGTTGTTTGGCGCCGGTATTCTACTACACGGGAGATCTTCCCCTTGTTTGGCAGTATGGCGGTGCCGTTAATTTGCGGATGTGGTCCCCTCGCAAGACGGACAGAGAGGACGGACGCCCCTGGCGTTAATGAGTTCACTGCACAGTAACACTTAACTACCTGTCACCGCACACCATGGTAAATCATATCGTCGGAAATTATTTTGCCGAGTCCTTGTGCGGGACAGCGGTCCTGATGGCGGCGCATTTCGGGATGAAGGGATCTGTTACTGTGGTCGTACCCCGACGGGCTGAAGTTCGGTGTCGCGCCGGTCGGGCCTGCGCGATTACTCCGCTGGAGACATTAATGTCGGTTGTCTTGTGTCAGAATTACTTTGCAGCCGGAATAAATCTCAAGGAAGTGGGTTTGGTGCATAGGCTTTTATTGTAAAAACAACAGTCACTGGCTGTCCATTTTGATTTCTTTAGAGTGCTCGAAACAACTCGCGACTCGTCTACTGTCGCTATAGCGTTTCTGCACCATAAGTGCATTGAATAAATATGGCGTTGCCCATGATACTGATTTCGAAACAGAAATATTGGAATACTAATTTTTCTCGACTTGGGCTCTGTTGAAATGAAATATTTAAATGGGTTGAGGCTGAAAGTAACAGGGTCAGATTTTTCTGTCTAGCGCGCGACTGGCATGTCGGTTCTTATCAAGTGACACTGACGTGTGAATAAAATACACCGATCTTTGTTTAGCAAGTGAGCCGAATCCCTAAAATACTTGCTAATTGTTCGCGTAGTAACAATTACTCAATTAACTTTTGACAACTAAAATCTGAGTAAACACGCTTTGATCTTATACTAAGCGCAAATGAAAAAAAACTCGCACACTTTATCATTTAATTACGTGACATACTCTGATCGGCTTGCTCGGGCCTAATTTCGTCTGACCTAAGATAAATGGTCTACACGAACCAGCAGTCAATTGCACTACGCGCTTAATTGCCTTCCGGCCCACATATCGCCCACCCTATATTGCCCCTGCCGGGCACTCGTTGCGAAATAGTTTCAGCACAGGCCAAAGGTACAAATCACGATGGAGTGTTCACACTGCCGGTGTGTTGACGGAAGCAACGGAGATAAATATCTGACAGCCTCACGGAAGACATTCAAGGACCTTGTGTGTTATGTACTAATACTGAACACAACGATCCTGGTTGTAATTTGAAAGAAATATAAATAATGCAAATTGTTATGGGCAGATAAATCTATATACGTGACATAATCGTCTTGGTCCGCATGGTAATTAATACGACTATTTCAAGAGTTTCCTCACAAAAGTCCGAAAACATCTGAAACCTACAGAATGAGTTTGGATCGATATGCATCAACCCCGCCCTTATAACATAAAATTACCACTATAAATTCGTTAATTACTAATCCTTTCACTCAATATGTTATTGTCTGCGGACCAATGAATGTGAACTTGCAAGTGCTTTAGAAAGTAGGGTAGGCCTATATTTATTAGAGAATGCTAGTTGGTTGGTGGAGTACAGTATCAGTCCTGCAGGTCAATGTACAAAGTGTTCCACTGCAAATGTGAATGTATATGAACCGACATCGATTAAAACATGCTGTTATACATGGGACAAGTACATGTAAAGCCGGTGATGGTGATTGTGAACTGAACGGGTTCGCTCCCAGCAAATGCTGAGCGATTAGGATGGCTCGTCTCTACATTGCAAAAAATCGGTTGTTACATCGGTGTTATCAGAGGACCGTGCCAACACTTTATGCCGGTGTTAATTTATTTTTGGTGTTATTTTAACACTTGTAACTCTGTAACACTGGTAGGTGTGTAAAGTGTTGAAATAACACATTTTGGTGTGGTCATCTGATAACACCACCAAGTGTTATTTTTAACACCACAGTTTTTGCATTGTATTAAACCGTAGCCACCCATAAATAAAGTTTTAACTCTTGTACTTTTCAAGCCAAATTAGTTTCTGAGCTTGTATTAAACACGTCACAAAAATTCAGCAAGATTTAGGCTGTTAAAAGAGGTCCAATAACATGAATTATTTTAGAGCGAGTCGGTTCCCTCTTTCCCCCGTGAAATGTTGCATAAAAATATTTTTTATCCTAAAATATCAACAAAGACTACAACATTTTGCGTAATTGAAAATGGAAACCAAACAACTACCGGCAACACACGAATTACTCCCCTAGCTGCCCAGGGGGAAATTTAGTGCCATTTTTTTCTGTCTGACTGAACGAGATGTTAGTCCTCCGAACGGATCAGCCCACGCCAGAACTGCAGAAAGATACCACGATTTCTAAATTAAAGGGTTTTTTGATGATCTGAATTGTCGACGCTTTTCAAAACAGTTGAAAATGTGTGCCAGATACTAACCAAAACCAATTCGGTTATTATCCACAGGGAGGTCGGATGATTTGTATGATTTTATTTTGTGAAGTGGATGTATAGGTTGGGGCTCATTAACCCAGACAGAATTTTAACCCAGATAAGTCTATTCATTTAAATGCTGACTAGAGTTAATTCAGTACGTATGGGAGTAACTGACACCTGATAGCAACCCCTCACTTCTTGCACCCTTTTAAAGCATTCATTAGGCCGATAGTCCCTGGCAAATGGGTCAAGTTGTTGACTACCTGTCCGTGGTGAATACGATTCAAGAATTCCGACCATGTCTTATAAACTGGGGAAGTGACACCAGATTGCAGAAAAAAAAACAAGCTTGGGGCTTCGCTTTGCGGTTGATTTGTGAAATCCAGGCGCACAGGTAACTGACGCGTTTCCTACGCGGCAGGATACCGCAAAACGTAGATAAATCTCTCTTCGACCATCGATGCACCCTCCTCACTGCTGAGAAATTGGGAGCATTTCTTCCGATTTGTTTGATGGATCTGCTCACAATCACCATTGGCGTGCCGACCTATGCGAGCTATCTCGCTTGAATAATTGAAAAATGCCGTAGTTTAGGGAAAATTTATACATTTGTTTTCCGAAAATACTGTAAAGCGAGAGGGTAATTTGCTCCTGTTAGGATTGTTTTGGCGCCGGAGGAAATGTTTCCCCGAGCCTTAATGTTGTAAATTCTCGACCAAGTCTGACAAAGTCAGTCTGTTTGGAAGAAATCAACCACGTTTCACACATACCGATGTTTTAAAATAAACTTTATAAAGTGAACTTCAGAATACTTTGACGAGCTCTCGGCAACACTCTCTGAGTTCGTCATACAAACTCAGTTACGTGTATACTGAGAGATGTAGGTTGGTGTAGTGGATCGTTCCTCGCCTTCCACCACTACGACCCGCATTCGAATCCTACCCAGGTCAGCACGTGAATTGGGCTTTCATTCCCTGCCTGATTCAGTGGGTTTTCTCCTGGAATATTTCTCAATACGGGCGATTCACAATAGTACGCCATCAAGAGTTTGCAACGCGTTGGCCAATCGAAGTACGCGAAATCTGTCGACCCGGGCCGTTTTCCAATACTCAACTTCGGCTCCGTCTCAAGCTTCAACTGTTTTTTAACTAGCTGACGTTGAAGCTGTAAGCGCAGCAATTAGTTTAATAGTGCCACAAAACATCAAATAAGATGCAAGAGAGCCAGAAATTACAGTAATCCAATTTAATTTAAACGCTTCAGGCCCACAATCGGTGATCGGTTTTGGGAACGAAGCCTGAGACGGAGCCCAAGTCGAGTATTGGAAAAGGGCCCCGATGCGTTCGGAAAGGGTCGACAAATTTCGCACGTTTTGATTGGCCAACGCGTTGCAGACTCTTGGGGGCGCATTATTGTGAATCGACCGTATTGTCACTTCATCCTGTAATTGGCGCTAAATGCGCTGTTGGATGAACAAATATGAGTACAATAAAGCATTACAGTGCGTGCGCTTGCGCCCTACAGGTTCGTTTTTGCTTTCTGAAAAAGGAACTATACACATTCATCTGAAAATACTATAGTTCAAATATAGCAGTTCACCCCAGTCCCCTGTGGCGCAACGGGGGGGGGGGGCTGACCATCATGGGCTGGGGTGGGGATAACTCTGGCCTGAACCCCCTTCTCTCACGACAAATCCTGGGTGTATCACTGAGTACGTGGATGTCTGTACGTACGTATACGCACGATAAACCTGTAACGGATCATTTTCAATGACCCGATACCGATATGCATTTACAGAAATCAGAAAAGCCAGTCTGAGTATCAAGGAATGAACTGACAACCCGACGAACTAATCCACGCGGCATGCTGCATTAAAAGGTGGGGAAAATCACTGCACAGCGGTGACGACGGGGGGGGGGATTTTCAGACGAAACAAACGGTGCTGAAACAGCAAAGTGGCCACGATGAGAAACAGCAGAATTAACTGAACGTCGCCAAGAGGCGATGTACCTTGGAGACGGTCAGAAAAAGCGGACCGAAACGTCGATTAAATAACCTCAGTTCTCTTCAATTCTATCTTGTACTTGTATTGAAAAGCGTGCCACAGGATGTATCAACCGGACTACCCAGTTGTGTTTTCGTCACCAGGCGAGAACATAAATTGCATTTAATTTTCACTTCCAACCTTTGGAAAACCGATGGCGCGTTTTTCTCAATTACTGGATCCCGCCATTTGAAACATGAGTAAACATTTCAAGAGCTATGCAGTCACGTGACATAGCTGCATGACACCACTTTCGTGCTTTTAACGGGAGGGAACTATTTACCAATGATTGCTGTTGTCATGAAAACCATGCAGTATAATGAGGTGTGGCTGTGATGACGCCATTCACCCACGTGACCCATCACATATACTCGGCTAGAGAAAGACGTCACTGCATCTCACCTGTGAATGCTTGGTGGGGTTAGCGCATCTGTACAATTAATCCTGGGTGGTAGGGAAGCAAACAAGAAATCTCTGCGCACACTGAAACCTTGTACTTCATTGTGTGACTGGTTATATAGTCTGATACATCCTATCAGAGAGTGCTAACGGTCGACCAATCACAGGTCTGCATTGTGGTTCTCTCTGTTGGCTGGCTATGCGGAAAGCCACCAGCAGATATAATAAAGCTTCAAGCCGGCAGCGTGCGCCAAAGCATCGCAGTCACTGGGAACTCTATATGTGGGCATTACTTGTTAGTATCCTCATGATTTTCCAGAGATGAGATCTCATCTTTAAACTGCGGCATATGTTTCTTTGCAGTTGTGTGGGTGGAAACCATTTGATACGAGAGTGGGGCTGAGATAGCAGGTGAGCCTTCATCACGCGACTTTAGACGTTGATAACTACTCGCAGTTTGGGCACAGAGCGGGGGGAATCGCTGCGATATCTACGGGGCAGGGAGGCTGCCGGCACCGCATCACAACCATGACGGCTTTACGCTACCACCGGGGTTTACTGGTTACACTTTTCCTGACAGTCACATGGGCGTCCGGGCTTGCAGACCTGACAGACATAGTGGAGAATGCTGAAGTAGCTAAAGAAGTTTCCAACGAGTTAGGTAAGTTACACGCTAAAAACACATTGGTTAAAAAGACTGTGGTTGACCCCTATTGGTTATTTTGACCAATGAATTGGCCAAGTTGTAACCAGTGCGTTGGTTATTCTTCAACTAATCACATTGGTTCAGTATTCTACCAAGAAATCAACCAATATATTAGTCATATGCGCGTTCTCCTTCATATTCGTTTGGTTGAACCCCAAACTAATCTGTTGATCGTTCTGGTTACTGGTTAGTGACAAATTGGAAGGGCTGCCAACGTACGGCTGGATAGCACAGTTGGTAGAGTACCAGTACAAGGTACTCCGGAGGTCGCAGGTTGAAATCCCGCTCCGGTCAATTTCTTGTTCATTTTTATAATTAATATGTAAGCACCTACTCAGTTTTCCCTTAAAGTTTGTTTGATTATTTGTGTTGAAAAAACCCGGATCCTCCTGAGAAATTCCTGTTCACCACATCCCATGTTGCATCGTGTATTTGAGATGTGATCCCTGGTTATGTGGTGTTTCAGGTTTTATGGCTTCCAACTAGCGCCCTTGAATAAAAATATGACAAATGGGAAGGGCCACCAACGTAGGGCTGGATAGCTTAGTTGGTAGAGCGCCGGTACTGTGTTTCGGAGGTCGCAGGTTCAAATACGGCTGCAGTCAGTTTCTTTGTTCAGGTTTCATAACTAACATATTGGTCAGCTAGAACTAGCGAGCTGGTCGTCCTTTCAGCTTTCAGCCGAGAAATCAAACTTTTGGTCATATTGTAGCCATTGAATTGGTCATTGTAACGAGCATTATAATTATTTTGACCAATGACAATGGTTATTTTACCACCATTTGTATTGGTTATTTTCTTACCGTTTTAATTGGTCATATAATAACAACAACCCATGAATTGGTAAGTTTAACCAATGTACATGTAATTGATTGTACTGTAACAACAACTTTGGTTGTGGACTACCATTATGGACTGGTAAAATTAAGATTTAAGATTTGGTTAATTTAACAAATATTTTGGTTGGACACATATCCACCAACCAGACTGGTTTTTAGATTGTAGCAAGAAGCGTTTGTAAGACGTAATTGAGGATCCTGCAGATGACTTTGTTGTGTGCATGTCGTTCTGATAATGACGTGGAAAAGGTAGTGCGTTCATTGCTCGCAAAAGTGGCAGTTGTTATCCAGAAAATACCTGATTCGGCAAATAAGTTAATCTTTTGGTAACTTTGGTAACGCTAACGTGCACTGGCGTCCCTTGTGCAGTCAAATGAATTATTCCTTGACTGGCATTTTGTCTCCTCATGCTAAACAAAAAACACAACTCCCAGTTGATATGGCCTTTTAAAGTTTCAGACTTACGTTTAGCATTTTACAGTACTTATTATTCGCCCATCCATATTTATGAAATCAAAGTTTCTCATGTTTTTGGTAACAGTCATTTAAAGCCTGATTTCATGCATGGTATTCACCATTAAATTTTATTCCTTAGAGACATTGTTGCTAGGTTGTTTTTCCATTCAGTGGGAGTAAATATCTATGAAAAAATAAAGATCTATCCCATGATATGTTTTCGTAAGGCCCCATAATGCATGTTGTTTTCGGTCAAACGTTTTAAGTCACTTTTGCATTTGGCAAAACGCAAAAGGCTTGTATCTCTTTGCTTTTCTCAGGAGAAATAAAACGATGTTAGGTAAAGTTGGAAAACTGCCTTTGTCCGTTGTTGACTGTAGCACAACCAGAAGCGTTGAAATACTATTTTTAATCAAATTTAAATATTTTACGTAATACAGCACGTAATACAGCACGTAATGTACTGTGTTGCATGCCAAACCTTTATACACAATATTCAAACTTGCCAGTCGGAAACTTATAAAAACACACCTATTATATTAATGTACCCCTCTTTAAGTGTTTGTTACAGATTTCAAATATGCATATTTCCGTTTTGGGCTTTGCCATCCAACCAGTACTCAATCATTAGCTAGACTTATCCCCAATCATTTCATGTGTGCTGTCAAACAGGAAACATGAACACCGCCAAACTGTGGGGCTTAAACTGGTATTCAATTAACACCACAGGTAAATATCTGAACTGACGAAATAGGCATTTTTAGCTGCTTACATATACAGGCTAAGTGAACTAATAAAAACTGTAACATTACGCTAGTTCTAAGATATATACATGTGTACTGTAAAGGTTGATTAAAGGTTAGCAGGAGCAAAAGTTGCACATTGAACTGTTGAAAAGCGCCAATGTTGTGCAAAATATGTTGAGGAAAACCGCAAAATCCCTTCAGATATTAATTACGAAATCACCCCCAAATTAGTGATAGTCTAAGTGATTTTAATACAATTCTTTTGACTCAAGAGTTTTTTCTGACACTCATATGAAACTAGTTATTTCCTGTATATTTTATTTGTAAAGAACTTTTTTTGTAGAAAAGCACTTATTGCTTTGTTAATTCTTTACAACATAAAAATTGTTTCCCCTTTTATAATGGAAATGAAGCATAAAGCAGAAGTTAAAATTGACAGGTCTTCCCCCAAACAAAGGGCGCCCAAATCTTGAGTAGTGTTTAAATTTTTTTTTACTTGCAAATGTCCCCACAATGGTAAAAAATTCCAGAATAACGCAAAAATAACTCCACTATACCCCACCTTCCTCATCAGACCGTGGGGTAGGTGATATGACTCCCGAGACGGGACGCTGTGTCTAAGAGATTACCAAGCATTGAGACATAGCTTAGAATGTAATGGGTTCATAACTCAATCTTAATGACCACAATTCCCTATTATCCAAACCTATCTCAGCGAGTAATCTCATCTCTGGATTCTTTAGTACTCAGGACCGATGCTGCAGTCTGCGTCCTGTGACCTTTCTCTGTCCCAGAGAGAAACATGCCACCACAATTAAAGCCTCATCGAGGAGGACGCTTGACTTGCCCAAGGGCTTGTTAACGTGCCAAAGCCTACCCATCACGCCTTCGCCCTTTTACCCACAAGGGAGTTCTGGCAGAGAATTTTGGAATGGAGGATTCGCATTGAACGATTATAGCGGCTCCACATCAGTGTTACGTTCAGGCAATATTAAGCAATATGATAGTCCCCAGTTTGCCCGCGTTATTTGTCTCATTTGATAGAATTGTTTCACCATAGGTTTCACCCACAGGACAGGAGCTAGGATTGCCTAAGTTTAACGCTGAGGAATGCAAACCTCACAATTTTTTTGGGGGGGGGGCAGGACTGTGGTATTAAACTACTGCACATAATTATCACTGTATGAGAGAGTGCAATTACATGTATCTTTCGTCTAACTGTGGGCTATAGTATTTACGACTTGTATGGGAAGTCACAACTTGATAACCCGCCCGCAAACTACCTGTAAACAGACAAATGTCCAATCCAGATATCAGTTTTCGATTCGGCTGAACATGAAAGGAAGAAGGGAGCGCACATATAGGAATGGCCGGCGGTGCGGAGATTTCCGAAAATAAGATTATATTTCGATGTAGTCATCAGAAACAAAATTAGCTTATAAAAGCTAATTTTGCTCAAAATTAGCTTATAAAAGCTAATTTTTGTGATGGAAATAGTGTGCTGCTAGTTTTTGGATTATTTCATATGTCTAATCATCCTCTTCCTAACTTTATTTTCTCCAAAAGATCAACCTATTAATTACTGACATATTCACGGTACCTCCGTGGACTTCAGATACAAAACGTTGTTTTCTGCAGTTAAATTGTTGGAGATTTGCAAAAATTTGACAGCAGAAAGCAATTTGTGTATATTTGTTATACTTTTGAAAGGAATTTTCCGAGATTGGATGATTAATCAGTCTTGTATTGGGGAAGGTTTGAATTTACCCATTACTCTGAACTGTAGGGGCACCTGTGAGGCATTACCCTGTCTGACATGGAGATTGAAGCGTATCGGACAGCAGTAGCGAGACTGACACCTATTGAGCGCGTAGCAATCACACTTGCCTTCTCCTCTCACAATGGGCCTGTTTGGCACCAACGGCCGTGGGTGACGTGGCCCGTACAGATCAGACCGTAAGCCACAGCTGCGCGACCGATGAATCCACCCCAGTTGGTTTTCTCACTTCGAAATTGAAAGTGGCATAAACAGCTGAACAAGGTAAAACCGTTGATTAGATGTGCACACAAGGAACTCGCATTTCGTGGGATAGTTCCCGACTAAAGCCTATCGTAAAGGCTATCGTGTTTACGAGCGCTTTCCTGATTGGCCCCTGGTGATACCGAAAAGAACGTGTAGTCATTGTTGCTCGTGGAATGAGTTTCAGCCAATGCGGAAAAGCCGTAGGGAGCGCTCGGAAACGATGCAGGAAATTCTACACGCCAAAATTGCAAGATTGAAATGCAATCCAAGGGAAAATGGCATTTATTTCTGTATTACCTGGGCATCAAACTATCTTTGGATCATCAAATCACCTGACTCAAAGGCAATGCCCACGATATTCGAAATGATGCCAAATCTCGAAAACATTTGAAGAAACGTGTTCCCAGTTATTAAGTGTCGGTGCAAGGCGGGGGACAGGCCATGCCTCCCTACAAAACTGAGCCAAAAACTTTAATTTTTTTAGAAATTAAAGAAAAAGAGAAGAGTTATTGTTTTGCTCCATTACATTTCTCTTTGTTCTCAAAGCGAGTAAGACACCCCCAAAATTATAGCCTTACCTCACAAAGAGGCCATAAAACGTTACATGAAAAAAAGTCACAATTTTTAGCGCCCCCGAACATGTAACTCCCCCCCCCCAATTATTGATTCTAGATCTGCTCTTGTCTCGGTGAATGACTTTTCACATTGGCTTTTCACGTTGCGACGCACAAATGAAAACACGGGCGTTAAGATTCTTATTCAGACGGTGGCCTCCCAATTTGGAACCAAGGCTTTATTCCTTATTTCACTTCTTAATCTAGGTCTAGTCACTCATATTATTCAGTAAACGGGTTTTTTTGTGATAGATGTGCTTAATGAACATCCCAAGTGCCACAGAATAATCTTACGATCGCTCTTGCAGATACATTGAGAACCTTTTAATGCACAGAGGGGCATGGAGCATTTTCATTAAAGGCGGCAAGACGACTAGAACGGAAGACTGCATATAACGCGGTATTCAAAAAGCCTGGTTATAACTATAATTCTAGAATTTAATACCCGGGGGCTGTCGGCTTTTATGGATTATACATGCTATGTGGTGTAAGTTAAGTATTTTCCCGGCCATTTCGGTGTAAGAGCATGCTTGACTTACTCTCCCAGAGTCGCCAGACACAGTGTAGATGTCGCCCTGCTTACTGGAGTGCCGTGTACGTTAATTGTTGCACTGCAGTTGATTGTCATAGAACATCCAAATTAGCATCAATTCCTCCTTTCGATTAAATAGGAAATAAATGGTAGACCTTTTGCTATCTCTTCTGTTTTCGGAGAAAGTTACCTACGAGTCCCTGGACGTCGATCGGTTGGGGGCGGGGCCGGTTTGGGTGATTATTAAGCGCCACCTCGATTTCACTGCTTATAAGGAGCCCTCATGCAGGCATGCCGGCCTTGGCAACCCACAGTTTTGAATCTCTTTGTCCACTCTCACGTTTCAAGATTTCAGATAATTTCAACAAATCTAGGGAGAACAGATCATTTCAACAAAATGTGACACACCAACCCCGCCCATCTTTTTGCCTGTATTCTACTGTCGGTGACATACTTATACCAAACGTTTAAATCGTAATTGGACGGAATCTCATAGGAGACATTAAAAGTAAAAAGTGATTGGCTTTGTATTAAAGCACAATCGCTTCAGCCATACAGTGGCATGAACTATTGAAACAGTGATTTTGTTGGGCAGCAATTGCCTTTGGGGACCCCAAGTTGCTAAATCAACCATAAAGCACTCAGAAGTGAACGCTACAAGTTGCCGAGGTCAGTTTATATTATTAGGCCTACGTGTTTTAATCATGCATGCAGCTCATATCATTGATTAGAACGCACGCCGTCGTGCGATCGAAGACCACTATCAGTATACAACAAACCTATCATTATTTTCTCAATGTTTTTGTAAACTGAAAACTAAATTTTTCAACTCATTGAAAGAGCAATCTTTTAAAGATAATTTGATCATTGCGTATGCATTGATCGGTTCTCTAGCCATTGTTAAGTATGCACCTTACAACGTCATTTGCATATTTATAGCAACAGAAATATTGAAGATCTTAAAGGCAGTCACCCACATAGCAACAGTTGATGATGAAAATCACTCGGCACAGAAATATCATTCAAAGCAAATTCTGCCCTAGAGCAGAAGGCCTGTTTTTCCCACGAAATTACAGCCAACACGGGCGTACGGTCTCGCTTATCCGGTAAGGCAATTCAGTAACCCGCACGGGTTGTTGTATGCCAGTCCTTTAATTACCAAAAAGGACCAGGAGCTAACCTGCTAAAAGAGCATGCTGACAGGAAGCACTATACCAGACGCTTCAGGACTGAGGTACTTTGACAAGAGCTCTCTGAAAAAGGCGTCGAACTCCATTTATGTGGGGGGTCGTCGTCTGGAGTTCTTAGTAGCGTAACGAGCGCACTTGGTGGTGTTCAAATGGTAGACCGGAACGCTGTGTGGTTTAAGTATATTATCGGGAGGTTCTTACGAACTGTTGGAACAAAATTTTTGCTACCTTCAGTACAACCGGCAGGTTGATTTGTGTTCGCACGTGGACTTGATTTTTCGCAATCTTTAACTTTTTTCAGTCTCTCAGCCCCTCTGTGTTCAATAATTGCCCCTCGGTTCAATAATTGTGCGCCATGGTAATAGTTGAAATCCAGGAAATAGGATCCAGATTGCCTGTGCTGCAAAAATCACAATTCACATGCTCCCAAATCTCTGCTGTTTGAACACTTTGTGGTCCGTTAGCGGGGGCGGGGGTGGGGTTGTAAAAAAACAAGGGTGAAAGCAACCGATGGGTTTACCAGCTTGTAGGCATCAATATTCAAAATGGTGATGGGCTTCACGACTTTTAAAGGATGATGATCATTTTAGGATAGAAATATCTTCAGAATTCATTGGTTGACCCTGCAAAAAATAAAAACAAAAAGGACTACGAAATAAGTTTTTATTTGATGTGTGTCTTGACAATCTGATGTCTGCGGCAGCGTGTTCACATGATCCATGATTGGTGTAAGCCTTCCCACTACGCAGAGTAGAATTTACTTGTAATAACAGTGCACTCGATTCAGTCAACGAACGATCGTGCAGCTAGGGTGCCAACCTTTTTTTACCTCACTTACCAATCAGCAAAATAAAATTCCATTCCCAGTCGGTCTTGGACATACCGTGATTAATTGGCCATTGCTACAGAGAATACGATTGCGGAATAGGCCCTATCGACTATAAATCTGTTAGAGTTTAACCTGTGTTTACTCAGGACACACAGCCAACCTAAATATTGACGGCTTGGCTTTGCACTGCATTAATGGAGTCGCCACGAATATTGCACGCTCCATTACGTATAAAAACTGTGCTATGGACTGGAGTGATAGCACTTTTCCTGAACATGAAAGTCTCGAGCCAGAGACATTATCTGTTACCCTTATTGCGTTTCTAGTAAAATTCGTGTCATGCTTTGCGAATCTTTTGTGATATATTTTTTACTCCATGAATGTGGGTTACGTCGAATGATCAAGCGACACAAGCATTTATATTCATCTCTTTCACAAAAAGGAAGAAACTCTTGTCTTGGATCGTATATGTCTTTCAAGACAACATATCCCCTAAGGCGAGCTGTCTTTCCCTATAGTTTGGCATGGTACTACGCGTGGATCCATCAAATGATACATAGAACGAGTGGAACAAAGACTGGAGGTGTCAATTTCGCGGTTTGAATTCAGCCATAATTAAAAGGAAGACTGCCTGAAAGATGTGACCGGGACGAGATGAAAAATGATCACTTTTGGCCCAGAACTGCCGCAGAATTGGCACACTTTTGAAGACAACCAGGTGACCAGATTGATTACACGCCGTGTGTTTGTGGTTTTGACAGCCTCCACACTGTCTCTCCTGCCTCAGGATGCCGCCAACATTCATCTTTTAATGTTCTTTTGTTATCTCCTGTTATCGTTTTCTTTAATACAGTCACGTACATTTACAAGCTGTAGAATTACTTCATGTCACCAAACCACATTCTTATAAAAACCACTGTCATTTCTGCCCACAAGGTGTCAATTCTATCTTCTTTTAAACTTTGCATTTGAGGCATGCGTAAGTACCTTTGTGGTATGATCTGAGTGCATTTTGTGCGCACGTGTGGCTATACCAAAATCTGTTGAAGAGGCTACGAATTATTTCAACAGGAGAGATAATGTCTTTGAATGCTGTAATCCAGGTCATTTGTAAATAAAATATATCTCGTTCCGTATGCCTACGCAGACCAGACTCTACGACGTTTTGAAACTGCATCTGCTCATCAAGCGAATTTTGTACTGTGAACCACCAATAAATGTAATACTCACTCCCCACATATTTGCGCGGTTACCGGTACTGTAGATGCCCGAGTCAGGTCCTAGTAACGGATTCTGCTCACGTGACCCGACACCGCTCTTGAATGCCAATAAGTTTGTTATGGCAGTGCAGTAATCAATGACCGAATAATACACACACGGTATTAAACAGCAAACTACTTAACGCATAAAATAAATACTCCAACCAGTTTTGTCGGGGGAAAAACGACAGTTTGCGCGCGTATAGCAAACATCTCTAATTGCAAACGACTTACTTTCCACAGTCCATTTGAAAAGCCATTCCCTCCTGTTAGACGAATCCTTCGAAAGCCTACTCGCTCCAATATTAACTGGAACTGATTCTTTTCAAACTGTTTTAATCTAAATACAGAGTGATTTTCACCCTTGGAATTAGGAGAATAGGAAAAATGTAGACAAAGAAATCCTTCTATTTTCGCATACTTGGAACAAGAGTCACGACCGCAAGCACAAGGATGGTAATCTGTAACATTTTTTGGTCCCACACGTTAAGGTTTTAGAATATCTCCACACGGGTTGCCTCGCTTTTAACGCAAGATGGCTGACTTATGGAAAAGGCCAATTGGCATGTACAGCCCAAAAGCTGAATCCTGTGGGACGAAGTTCATGTATGGGTGGAACAGGACCCATTAGTAACCAAAGTGCAGTACATTATACCCAGATATTTTAACACGGGATTGAATGAACCGATAATAAGATAATGATTATTAATGCATGGTAGCCATGGTGAAGATGTTAATGGGGTGTATACATTTTTGGATAGATAGCTTATCTTTTGGAAAGAAAATAGTTCAGCCGTAGTGCAAATATTGTCAAAGAGGCAGAAGTTGAATCAGTTTCTCGTTTTTGCTTCGGGGAACTGGCCACTTGGTATTTATACCCCTAAATAAAGCCTGCATCGCCCAGCCATTTTCCTTGAGAGTTTTGAAGCAATGTTCTGGAAATGCCAATATCTTTGTAGAACCTTGGGTCTTGCAAAGCAGCGCAAGTGATTTTTTCAGTCCGTTTTACAATATCTTAGGGTCGTTCCCCTTCGCGCTCAATGCTTGTTCTGGACTCAAATGATGCATATTATATTCACACGCTGCGGGTGGCGTCGATAAAACTAATGGTCTTACTGCTTTAAAACATTCGAATTGGTGACTTGGCAATGACAACACTTCCACCTCTTGGGTAAATGTATCATCAACTGATTTGAAGTTTTTTTTGAGGAGCTGGGATCGATGAGTGCTTGATTAAGGTAGTATCCTGTGTGGGTTGATAGGAAGAGCGGAAGCCGGGAAATCAAGGTAATGGCCATCGACTATAGGATGACAATCGATATCTGACAAAGCCAGGAATCGCCAGCGCTGTGGGAAAAAAACCGACTTGAGCATGAAAGCCGGTCTGGTTTAGAGGTTTCCATGGCAAGGGTTTGGTGTCCAAGGCCTTTGTCGTGATGTCCATTCGATACACCGGACCTCTTTGCCAGCGCTGTAGCCACGGGCGGATATGGTGGGCGCGAAATGAGCGGGGGTGGGCTGAAGCGAACGGAACTCGACTTCATTCAGAAGCTTAGCTCCAGTTTAAGTTATCGGTGCCCTCAAAATGCATTCCATTGATATAATCGAATTCATTTATCCTTATCATTATTCAATACTGTTGTCAACTCCAACCGTCGTATTAGTAGTTTGAGATAAATAAAAACACCTGTAAAAGATGTCCCGGTAATTACCTGGCAGGCATGTAAATTACTTGGCAGTGATTTTCCGTACAATTTGCAGTCACTGTAACTATAACGAATTGCAAATGTAAGAGGCGTGTTAATGGAATTTTACAGCAAATCGTTGTTTCGTTCTCATTTGCAATAAGCTTTTCCTGGAAAGTGTGCCCCGATGGCTGCCAAGTAATTTCCCACAAATTGCGCAAATTTCATCATTACAAATCTTCAGATGCGTATTACAATACGTATAATACAATGAAAGGTCATTAAAAATAAAATTATAAACTACATGCAAGGCCAAACACAGACTTAAAATTACTGAATCATAATTTCAGATTTACAGGAATCAATAATAAATAATTCCATTGAGGATGATTACCTACAAAGTGAAGCATATGGAAGATTACGCCCATAAAATATTTCATATAAAAACACTTTACAACAAACAACCCAAACAAATAATTCTGAAAGTGGTTGCTCAGAAGTATTTCTCATAAACTAATCTTCTAGATTGGAACATTTCTAATAGGACTGAGAGTAGGTACAACAGGAATTGAATTTCTGCATCAAACGGCTTGAGGGAATGTATCAATTTTCCCCCAAAATATCCCGCACATCTGGAGCCTGGAACGATATGGGTTTGTCAACTACAAATCACTGACTCCAAAGAAGGCCCGGCAGAGGGAGTCAAGTTTAAGGTTTCTATTTTGATAATCTAGGGATTTCTAGTCGAAGAAATCTCAAATTAATGCAGTTTTTGTCATTCAAAGACCCAGTGATTGCAGGTTCAGTGCCCTGAACTTGTCAACGTGTGATTTAAGTTTTCAAAATTGGTTTGACGCGTTTTGCCTCTAGCGATAGAAGAGGTCTAATTGATGCGTCTATTACACGTTCACTGTTCAAACCTGGGGTACAAAATGATACTGTCAGCGGAAATATCCGTTTATAGATGTTGCAGGTTTTGACAACCCAATAAGCGTTGAGATTGATGATTACATTGTTGTCAAAATTTAAAGGTGTACATGTAGGATGAGAATAAAAAATAAAACGACAGCAAGTAAAGGAGTTTAATATCGGTTGTGGCGATCCGTATGATGTGATTTTGTGGTAACCGTCACAGCAGAATGGGAGACGAGTGGGACAAATAAATAGGGCATTGGATTTTTTTTTAAAGAATGAACGAACATGAACTTTGATTCTTTATTGCAAATACTGAAATTCGTATGCTCTCCTCGTCGGATTTATATTCGCACGCAAGCATCATCGATTAATATTTTTGTGACTAAACTGTTACATTAAGTGCTACAACGCTGAGACCTTCGTGCTCCCGGAAATGCTCAATCAATACTGGGCGGACGGAAAGTACTCAGTTCTTAAAGGCTGGTGTTAGAAGCTGTCTCCATGTGTGTGAGATGTGTGTTTAGTGCGTATGGGGGTCTAACCCCTAAGAACCCTTGGGTTTTGCTGGGGGAGGGGCTTCTAGTACGAGAGGCAGAAACCGTTTTTTCCGAAGATATCTACTGTCCTGTGATTAATCCTGTTGCAACATGGCTTGTGTGTAAAGACATTCTTTACGCGTAAATGTGTTAAGTTTCAATTCAGTCTTTTGTTATCATCGTAATTTGTATTTCATGCTCTCCCGGGTATTATCCTGTGCATTTAGCTGAATTTCGCCAGTAGGTTAATGATGACTTAGTGCAAAGGCCATTGGTCGAAGTCGCAATTTGTAGACCTTTAAACGTGTTAAAATGTAATCAAAAGGGACTCGGGACAGTGATCCGAATTGTTAATCAAACCAAATATCTCATTATTATTTGTGAAAAATCGCATTTCATACTCAGCACACACTTGTGTTAAATTAACAGTTTATGCGCAGCCATGCTCGGGTATAACGCACAGATGGCGATCATCCAAAATGACTGCACCTGCCATGAATAAAGCTGAAACCTTGTAAACACTAAATACTCGTGTCCAAGTGAGATCCCGAGTGTCTGAAGTACACTGGATATATTTCGAACATTGCTTCTGCGTGCAATTTGGAGCCAGTTCAAGACCGCCAGTTCATTCAAAATTGTGACGTCACATCAGATCCAGATGCTGCAAATTCTCAAAAAATCAAAAGATTTCGACGCAAGCCAATATGTTTTATAATATCAAATTTGGTTCACCTTTGTGTTCGTTGGAAGTATGAATTGATCTTAAATAGGCATGGTTTCCAACCATGAACCACCACCTAGATACCATCAAAAATCCCTAGACGCTACATATTAGTTTGTTCCCCAAACCGGCATTGCTGAATTTCTGCATTTGTTCTTTTCTTCTTTGATGATAGAGGATGTCAAAGCTGTCGACTGGGAAGAAGAGGGGGACAAAAGACAGTACCCAGCGGGCGCCCCGATCGGTCTAGACGGCAAACGACAATGGTATACCGGCAAACGCCAATGGTACACCGGAAAACGGGACGCAGGCGATCTGCAGGACGCCGCAGCGTTATTAGCAGACAGCGGGGACGATGTTAAACGACAATTTTACACTGGTAAGCGCCAGTGGTACACCGGCAAACGCAGCGGGGAAAAGGAACCAGCGGAGGAAGACGCCAAGAGACAGTGGTACACCGGCAAAAGGCAATGGTACACGGGAAAGCGGGACGATATGGAAGACGAGAAGCGTCAGTGGTATACCGGGAAACGCCAGTGGTACACCGGGAAAAGATCTGACGAATACGAAAACAACGTTGCTGACGAAGCCAAGCGGCAGTGGTACACGGGAAAGCGCCAGTGGTACACTGGCAAACGACAAGACAACGAAGACCAGAAACGCCAGTGGTATACCGGCAAAAGGCAATGGTATACCGGTCGACGCTAGTGACACTCATTGTACACTATGAATTCTCACGGAGACTGCAGAATTAATGAATAACAAATACACAGGATTTAACAGTTTGTCATGGTGTTCAAAACAGTTTAAAGACATCCAACATGAGAATGCTACTGTTTTTACATTATAAAAATGTGCTTTGGTTTCGTTGTCATTGTTGACGGTAGAAATTGGTAAAATGGTGACAAACAAGAATTCTTGCCAAGAAGAAGATATGAATAAGATGTGTATTACACACATCGTAATTTTAACACCAGATTTTAACAATCGATGTTGGGAGACAGGGGTTATAGTTTTGACTTTTGTCGGTGGTAATTAATAACTTTGAAACAAGTTAGAAACTGAATGTAATATAGACCTTTTAGTTCTGTTAACATATGTAACGTTACGCAGTTATTACTAAACTGCATGAAACGCTTGAAATACAAAATCTATCTCTTTTCGTAAACAAAAGCTATTTTTTTTCAATAGCGCATAGCACTTTCAAAGTTTAGAGTCATTACAATTACCTACTGAAATGTTGCACATTGTTTTGTGTAAAATCATTGATGTTTTACAGAATACAAAGGTACATTGCTCAAATGGTAAATTGCAAGTGAAAAGATAACTGAACAGAGGGGATATAGTTTTGAAAAGCTTTAATAACAGCCAAACTTTACTTGCATCGTGAAACGTATAACATGAACCGATGAAAGGAACTGATCGTAGTGGCTACAGGACAGGTTGGTCGAATTAATGGCTTACGAGTACTTTTTTGGAATGGAGTAATGAAATAAGTCTATTTAATTCTGTATTCCAACAGCGCATGCGCAAATCCATTCTGAGGTCATTCGGACGTGCGTGCGAGATTTGCACTAATAAGCGCAGCCGTCGTACTCGCGCTTTGTTCCCGAATGACCTTGCTTCTGAAATACTGAATTGGCTCATTGTTTTGCATTAAAAACGATATCGCTGAGTCTTTGTATCATGCACGTGCACGAAATGGAGGCCTCCAACCGATAGAATAGAACTTCTTGCTGAGTGGGTAAATAATTGTGTTAACGGAAGGAAAACCACAAATTTGTGTACAAGACGTGACATTTAGATTTACAATCTTTTTGCGAAACTGAATGTTTCTGTTTTCATAATAATTATGTGCATGCTTGGCAGTTGTTTTGAATTAGTTGTCAGAAATGAAGACATCGGGTCCGCGTGGGCCCTTTCGAAAGGCCTTGATGGTCAGTCCACTCTGGACGTAGAGGAGAACGAAGAATTGCTTTGGATGTCTGTTTTTGGCGTGGTATAACTTTCCTTACTCTACCGTCATTGTCACAAGAATTTGCTCGGCAGAGAGGTAAAACTACGAAGGAAATCATTCCAGTGACAAAAAAATGTAAATAATAATAATATAGGTACCAACTGAAAGTCATCGGAGAATAATAACTATTAATAAGAATCTAATTTGACCAATTACTAATTGGACCTGCGTTTTCGCAGGAGCCAATGCCAAGTAAAGGTTCATAATTATTATGGATAGCCACGTATTAATTTTTTGCCATGTTTTCAGTTAATGAAACCCCAAATGTATAATCCATATTTTCTCTATTAGATTTGGATGCCGCCCAATGAAATTGTATTTTAGTACAAACTGTTTTGACGATGCGATGCTGCTTGGTGTGCTTGTAAAAAGAAACAAAAAAGTTAATCTTGATCCAGCAAAAACTGTGTAAGTTCATATTTTATGATGATTAAAATTAACAACCATGGCGGAAATTTGCTGTTGTAAAGCAAGAAACCACATAATTTTGATGTTAGTACAACGGCTTTAAATCTGGCCCTAAGATCCATTGTCTGAATGGTTTTTGATTGCAACTTGATCCCAAATCCACTCTGGGAGATAAGCTTTCTCGTATTTCTAAATTTTGTTTAGCCATTTGTTGTTTTTTTATGTAAACAGAATTGTTGAAATGCTATATTTGAAAGTTTTTTCTCTAAAATGTTTGAAAAATGCTAAGATAGTTTTTGTCGACACTAAATATATCGACAAATTACAATTTTATGACAGCATTGATTTATTCAGCACAACGAAAAATATTTTGAGCGGAAAGCGTGGAAATCAAGATTTTATTATCTCACTTTTGAGATCGATTTTAAAGAAAAGGAGATCGACAAAAACATGTTTCAGAATGGCAAAATTAACTACTCCTTATAAACCACTTTTTCAGTGACATCCATTTACTGTGGTATTTTTGATTCCTTTCCACTCCACCTTTTCAATGTTTACCCCCTCAAAATCAACAGTCATCGTCCATTTGCGGAGCGTACCGGCATCCTTAGTTTCATCACTTTCATTGGAGTTTCTCTCTGCCCATCTGGTTTCTCTTCTTGTCCTAGCTTGTCTGTCCCTTGGTTTCTCCATCTCTGCTCCTATCTAAAGAGTTAAGTTTCGTTGTTTTCAAGCATGTGTCTTCACTTTTTTAATATCATTTTTTCCCATTTACTTTTTATTAATTGGCTTTTTTGTGTGCTTCGGTTGACGTGCACGAGGTTGTCTGTCCTTTCTGATCCTTTCTTTCTCCCTCTTTATACAAACCATTTCAAACTTTTCCTCTTTCTCAGCATGTTCCTCTTCACACCACCATTTCTGTGTTTTCTGGAGGAAGGATTTTTTAAAGCCATGAGAGATGAGCAAAGGGCAGTGTCTTTTTTTCTTTTTCTGAAAGCAACGCTACCTTTATCCTTTGACTCACGTTTTCTACTCTCCTCTTTGCCAGTGTTAGCATGTCTCTACTGGTCTACTTTTCCCTAAGCTTGCTGATTTAAAGCAACTCTTGTTTAATATATCGCGAAATATATATTATCTTGGCCTCCGTTTTGTTTCGTAATTATTCACCAGTTTTTGTTAATATACCTGTTCTCTTTGTGTTGGTTTAATTAAATACCAGTATGAATGTCATTCAAACCCTTTCTTAACTTACTTACTTTTCGAAATCAGTTTATGATTAAATTTTCCTGTTTGAATAACTGCAGACAGCATTCAGACCTGCATTAAAATGTCGACCTGAATGTTAAAAGAGAATTATTTAGAACCAGACCCAAACGTATGCCCGCCGATAAGGTGATCTATGTATAGTCTATCGTGAAATTTACCTCTTCTGGTGGACCTTAATCCAGCGAAGGCGACGTGCATTTTAAAAGACATCTCAAAGTAAGACTTTTACTGGAGGAGTTATTTTTAATGTTGAATGAGTAATTGTTAATTTTTAAAGGATATGCTCAAAATAAAGCGGATGTAATTATAGCTCGTGAATAAAGTTATGAATGCTGTTTGCAAGTTTGTCTGGCAACAGCTTGTTCCATTTCCGTCGTCTCGCTATTTTGTGAATGTGACAGGGATATTCATTGTTTGTACAACCCCTGGGGTCAACATGGACGGATTCAGAACCAATTTTTTGAGGAGAACATTTGGGGGGGGGGATTTCAGAATTTCTCATGGGCTCGCTCAGGTGTGAGGCTATTTTTTAGTGAGGGAGGCGGCTTTTTAGTGAGGAAGGAGATTATAAAGAATCCTGAGAGATCACCTTGATGGTATGCAAACCAATAAACTTCAACATTTCTGGGATAGCACAGCTTGCTTCGCCCCCGGATCTGAAATCATAGGTCAATAGGTAATGCGCTGAAGCAGGGAAGTTAAGGGATCGAACGAGAGCCTGCAGTGTCTAATCCTTCGTGTTCAACTCCAATTAAATGCAAATTCAGAAGGGACGGATTGGGGATTAAGGGCCATTTTCTATAAGCCGTTAAAATCCGTCAACCCTTTTCCATTATGAGCACCCCCTCCCCCAACGATGCCATTCACATAATAGTGCGGGTAAATATCTCCAGTTGCCATGCCCCGTCTCTTGTCGCGTCATATAATTTTTGTTTGGCCATGTTTGGTTTTGTTCTGGTATTTTTGAAGGGATGCTCCTTTTTTATGTGACTGTTATAGGCCTTTATTTGATACCTGAATTCACGACTTGCAAGCGGTCATACAGATTCAGTCGCAGCATTAGCAATTAATTCCTTGCATTTGAAGAAAAAAGGAAGCATGGAAACATCACTCTTCATTAAATGTCACGATAATGCCTCCTTCCTCACAAGCGTAGAGCACTGTGTCCGGTCGGAAACTAAGCCCTATTTTACAAGTTTGTTTGCCCCTTAAACGGACTTGATTCCTTTCAGTGATTTTCTATACGGCAGGAGTTGGAAACATTTAGTTGAACGATCCGATTCATGTAAGTTAGCTAAACAAATAATGAACGCAGGTTTCATAATTCTGGTCCTTTTTTTCACGAGAATTCTTCAAATAAGAAAAACAAGAAAGCAAATCTGTGGTAGGTTTCAATAATGGACATTGAAACACCGACAATTCTCAACAAAATTCTGTCCTGTCCTCACTGCGAAAACCAAACAAAATTTTCGCCGAGTTACGCGTGCGTGCATTTTCTTAATAATGCTTTTGCCACCATGCCCTGCATAAAGGGAGTCGTCTATTCAATTCAGTCAATGTCCTTTCGCCTCCCCAACCTTCCCACAGTGACACTTTTTATTCCAAATTGTTAGTGCCATGACGATGTGGCAGATTTTAAACCTGAATTGTGTAGTTAGCTATGGGTGATTTAGAAACCTGAGCCTAACTTTTTCCAGATTAGTTTTTTAACGTAAAATCTGCAACGTCCAAAAATAGCTTTCCATTTACATCAAGAAGGAATCTCTAATGGAATATGGTAGTTACTGGGCTGCACTGCCCAGCAACCGGTTTTTACGTACATGTAACTGGATAAAAACAACTCCAAATAATTTTGTCCCTGATATGTTTCATAGAGGGGTGTCCCAGTCATTGGTCGTCTCTCTAAAGTAAATGTCGGAAATCGCACGTGAAATGGTTGATGCATTAATTTTTACATGAATTGGACAGGGGTAAGCCTACTCTGACTTTCTTTTGTGTTCTTTAATGACGAAGGGCGGGCCAATGAATGACGCAGACATCTTTGAAAACACACTGTATTCCTTCCAAAAGATTATCTTCCCTGAGATGCATGGAAAACTCTATTTCGAACTTCGTGTTAATCTTGTCCATCTCCAAACATGTAAACATAGAAGTAACAATAGAAGTCACGAAGGAAACTTCCAACCAATGCAAACACGTCGTGTTAATTCGTGGAGGAACATAACTTCAAACAAACGTTCAAATCAAAGATGGCAGCCTCCACGAGTAGAGTGTTGAATTTTAACATCGGTGTTTTGGGACACGTTGACAGTGGTAAAACGTCACTTGGTAAGAATTTAACTTTCAGGAATTTATTTCCATTGTTTGTA
Organism: Acanthaster planci; assembly: GCF_054643075.1. NCBI lineage: Eukaryota > Metazoa > Echinodermata > Asteroidea > Valvatida > Acanthasteridae > Acanthaster > Acanthaster planci. Next base: position 16,930,570 of record NC_141780.1, on the reverse strand, counting down.
AAACCAGCCAACTACAGTTACACTTTACAAAATGTCGCATTTTTGACTTACATGGTGGCACGGGACATCAACATGTGTGCCCAGTTCTCGGACAGTCGTTTTCTAATTTCTTGCAGGCCCGAGTTGGGCAGGACAGTGCTACATACATGTATCTGTAGGCCTAAATAAACCCAGTCAGTTCTAACTGTGCCCGTGGGTGTAGGGAGGCTAAGACATATTTGATGTAGGCGTTTGGCCTTTTTTTATGTGAGTTTGGAGAGAATGTCATTCCAGATTCCATTCTGCATAGGCCGCCTAGCCATGAAAAATTTATTCTAAGCAGGGATGATTTTAAATCTGTTTGACCCCCAAGTTATAGTAGGCGTAATACAGAAGAAACTGTGATTTTGTCATACACTAAATGAATGTTGATTTTAACTTCAAAGCTAAAAATTCACATTTTCGTAAAGTCTGTGTTCTTATTTGTGTCTGGCTTCACTTCAAATTTCAGCAACAGTATGTGGAGAAAGACAATTTATATAAAATGTAATCACGATTTACTATTAAGAAAATGAGATCCCAAATGAACAGCCCCCTCTAGGTACTGGATTGGCCTGCCTCTGTACACTGCTGGGCCCCCAAATTTATTTTTGAAATCTGTTCATGTTTTGACCAAAAGCACCAAAGAAAGCATTGCTGCTGGGTGACACATTTTTGCTGCCCCTCATTACCGAGATATTTGGAGGATAATTTTGCTGCTCTGTTTGTACATGTACGTGTCTTAACTGAAATAAGCTAAAAATGTACAAGGTCATGTTCCCAGTGTACTATAGTGTGCATCACTAATCCAACTCATGGCCCATTCTTCGGGGCCATATGCTTGTAATAAGTCACAACCGAAATTACTTGACTGCACCTCGCTCTTGATGTCACCTACATGATGTACAAAAGCCGTATATGCCAGGGCTGGCAGCCATTTTCTATATATCAACGTGCACTAGTGCCAGTCGTTTGATAACTCAGACATGGCATACAGCATGACCTGACCGAGTGTGTGGCCCAAAAAATTCTTCATAAATTAATGAACTGAATGGTAAATTGTATTTACTCACTTCCTACATGTACATGTATCGTTTATGTAAAAGTGTACAACTGTTTCTGAATACTTCGAGTTACATGTAAGTTGTTTCGTTTCTTGCTGCTCTACTTTCATTGTACGGGTTAATTTTTTTCCACTGTACTTTAAGTTCTTTTAAATTATAAATGGGGGCCTGGCCAAGTACAGGCAGCTGCTTTCTGGCATCCTCCACCATTCATCACTTTTATTGTATTACGCCTTCACTGAGGTGAATGGAAATAAAGAAATTTGTATGAAATATCATTTTGAATGTCAAATTTCTGTAACACGCATGGGCTGTGCCATAATTTGGAGAAATTTTGACTGAGCAGCACGTGTGTCCTGCAACGTTTGCACTATGTGCACAGGTGCACCTGGCGGCATTACGCATGCAATCATACTTTTCCTACGAACATGTTGTCGTGGGCTCTGTCTAAGCTCGCCACATCTACTGTGAAACATGCAGGTCCCAAGTTATAGAGTTCTATAGATTTTCCTCGAAATGTACATCTAGTCTCTAGTAAATTACTAATTAACTATTTGAGTAATGATTAATTTCTTTCTCACTGGGTTGCAACAGCCAAAGGCTACATAGTCATGTACATGTGCTGTATTCAATATTTGTTGTGTTATTTGTAAAGTGTTAGTGTGTTGTTGTCTTTGTGGAACTTTGTTTATTCATAACTGGGGACCCTCACTCGACAAGCACTGCTTCTGGGGGCCCCCATCCACATGTACACTGTAGACACTTTGTGAAACTGCTTCTGTAGAGTAATTTTACATGTAAATGGAAAATAAAGTGAACTGAACTGTGAGAGGGATCAGTATTCATGGTATTGTGGATATAAAAATATATGTACATGTACATGTATGGTGCCCAGACGTGTATTTGAGTCATGAAACATTGAGTCCAAGTCTGAGCCACATCTCTCAAGTCTGAGTCTGCATCCTGAGTCATCTGGTTCAAGTCCAAGTCCAAGTCATGTGTCACAAAGGTTAAAGTCTGAGTTATGAGTCACCTTTATTATTGTGCATATTGGAGAAACATTTTTAGGTTCATTTTTTCCCTCTTTTTTTCTCCTGCAGAATTTGCATTCTGGGCTTGATCTTCCATTTGCATTTCTCTTAAAACTGATAAACCCAAAATTGACTACTTTTGGAATGGATGCGATGACCGATCTTCATGCTCTCACATACTGTACATGTATGCACAGACCGTACTGACGTCAGATCATCAGACCTACTGGTATAACCACCTGCAACTTAGATTCTTCTAACAAGTGATCCATAGCTTTTTCTCTCCAGGGAACCAGTCTGCACCCGACAAGAATAGTCTGATACCAAAAACATCGTGTATAAATGCAATATCAAGTTTGGACGGGGTACATGTTTAGGTACATTGATGTCCTTGATCAATATTTTGGCAACCATGTGTGCACTGCAGTAGCGGCATCAGGCGTTGCTTTGCTCAGTGAAAAAAAAACCCAGATCAATGTAACCATGTAATTTCTGCCAAGTCACAAGTCATGCATATTGAGTCTGAGTCCACAGCCTCAAGAGCGAGTCATTTGTCCAAGTGACTCGAGTCCGAGTTCAAGTCACTAAAAATGTGACTCGAGTCGGACTTGAGTCACCCAGAGCTCAAACATAGTACAGTGCAATGTACTACAGTTTTATGGATTAACTATTAACTTGGGATCTGGCATGACATTTTTCTGTCCCTAATTTGACAAGGAATTATTGAAATTGACTTCAAACTATCTTTATATATTTAGTACAGGTAGGTACGGTAATATTTTCACTCTATGGTAAAATCATATACCTGATGGCCTGGACAGGTAAAATTGGACAATAAATTTATAAAATTAGCTACAGTACATGGAAGTGCCTCGTGGTACGGCTGCTCTAGAACAGAGATACATGTAGTAACAGCACTTAAAGTGCACGTCCTGTAGACCTGTACTATATTTTTACATGCATACATGTATGTGTGTGTATAGTCCTAATGGTTTGACTTGTTCTGGTTGCAGCTAAGGCTTTGAGCACAATTGCCTCGACAGCGGCATTTGACAAAAACCCACAGAGCAAAGAGAGAGGAATAACGCTTGATCTTGGTAAGTTTTCGTTGTTTACAGACAGCAAATGGGCACAGTCCACAAACACAGCAATTGTATGCTTATAGTGGAAATTATTTACATACTCTTAGATTGTGAAGGTTTTTTTTTCAATAACTTTACCGAAACCTTCCCCAAATGTAACCTAATTAAACACCATCTATGTGTACGTGTACATGTAGCAATCTACACTGGTTTGTTAGCGTTTCTTTAATTGGGAACTGCAGTTTCAAGAAATAAGGAATACAAATTCAATTAAAAATCAACAATTAGAAAAAGATGTCATCCTCCAAGTTAACAATTGAACTCAAAGAAATGGAACATTCTTAAATGACAGATTGAAATTTCAGTTTCCCTCACACAAAAATTTTCGGGGGAAAAGTATTTCCGGGAGGAAAAAACACAGACTGTTGTAGAGTGTGCGCACAGTCCCGTAAGGACATGTCCCGTACTTTCACCCTCAATTCATTTCCTAGATAAATCGTTCTAAGGTTGTGTGGCCTTCTTTGGTCAGAACACCCAGAAAGTGAAATTTTCAAAAATTGCTCTAGTTTTGTGTTTTCTGCAATTTTTTCCTCAAGGTTTTGTACATACTCCGTATATACAGGTTACACACATACATGTATACCTGTATATTGGCCAGAAAAGGCCAAGGTGCTCACTAAAACCTGTGAGGCAGGCCACCATATAATCTCTGAATAGCCAATTGAAATCCCTGTCAGTAGAAACCATTAACAGCCATTCCCATTTTGATTGATTCAGGATTCTGGAGCCAAGCCAATTTTCTTTAAAGAGCCCATGCAATGTAATTTTTTGTTAATGCAGTCCTTTGTCAATGTTCCTTTGTTATGTTTGTGTCCCATGTATGTACTTTTGTGTGCTATTTTAAAGGCACTTTGGTGCCTGCTTTGTTTAAAAAAAAGAAAAATTTGAATACATTATAAGCAAGTGTGATTTCATCTGAGGCAGACATGTCAGTGGTAGAGCTACATGTGTTGCATTGTGGATATTTTGCCTGTGTATATTTTGTTTTTATTGTTGCTCTTATGTTGTTTCAGTTCAAGACAGTAGACGAGTGAGCAATGTATTCTCACAAATATTTTCAACGAGAAAAGTTGGAGTTCATGATCTGAACAGAATTCCCCCCCCTGAAAATAAAAACTGCAACAGTGCCCTAATTTCTCAGAAAAAAATTGAAAGTTTACAAATTTGTAGTTTCAAAATAGGGACTTTTAAATAATTTCTTAACATTAAAGAGGATTAGAAAGTTGCACAAAACATGTTCCCAGGTCCAGGTAAAATTCACATCACTGAGCCTAGAAGGTTTGATGTCCTTCGCTTGTTGCAATTAACACTGTGTATTTCTCTATTGCACGGGGTCGGGTTTATAACATAACTTCCATGGGAGTTTTACAGCATACAGCAATAGAAGCATATTGGCAAAGGCTTTTCCACACTCTTTTTACTTGTATCTCATGGTGAACAAGACAGGGAAACCCAAATCATTTCCAGTGATGAAGGGATTGTTTTGGTATTGTGTTTCCTGTTTGATGTGCTTTCTCTGGTGAGATTGGGGTACATGTACCACAGTGCATCTGCTTGCAACCTTGGTAATGAAATGAAGTGCCATGTTTCCAAAATTACTTGACCCATGTTGAAGATTTTTTAAAATCAACATGGATGGAGGACAAGGATGTACTGTACATGTACCAACATTATAAATGAAAGGGCTATGTTCACGTATTCTAAATCGTACAAGTCATCATTTGCACAAGTGCTTGAAAATAAAAAGGAAAAATGCACTAACCCTTTTTTACAGTGTGATTGGAATGGCTCTATCCACTTTGACAATGGAATGTTGCAGTACTGTGCACATGTACTTGCCATGTTATTCCATTTACCCGTTTACTTCGTTCCACTTGCTACCCCCCTCCCTTTGAGGAGCAGGTGGGATTAAGTGGGATTAATCACAGAGTGCTTCGCTCGGGGACCAAATACACAGCCACTAGGCAGCCTTGCCCCCTTGTACATGTACTAACCGCTTGGCCTCTGGTGGACGGCTATGGAAATTCTAGCCTCTCTTGGGAAGTGGGGATTGGAGCCTGTGGCTGCCTACACAGTTGTTTTTTTAAACAGGTCTTGCGTGTAAGGGGGAAATGGTTGTGAAATTAATAAACTTGTAAAGTGCACAATTAGCCTTAAAGCTTAAGGTACTAGTAGCTGGAGAACCTGCCTGCCATGCTTAAGATTTATCAGGGGCCAATTTCATAGAGCTGCTTACATGTAAGCACAAAATTTGCTTAAGCGTGAAAAACCTTGCTTAAAAAAACGTTACCAGCTCAAACTCTGTGTGATTGTCATGCTAACCAAAACACAGCTAAATATGATCCCAAAACAATATACACCACATGGAGTTTTGGCTGGTTACCTGATTTATCAAGTGAGGTTTTCTCGCACTTAAGCAAATTTTGTGCTTAAGCAGCTCTATGAAATTGGTCCCAGCTGGACGTTAAAATGTAACAATACATGTATATACTGACATGCAGTGCATAATGAACATTGTACATACCGGCACAGTCCATACAATGTAGGACATACTGGGTAGGCATTCACCGTCTTCAGGGGACAAGTTCTTTTGTTAGGGAAATTTGAAGTGCGTTGTGGGGACATTTCTGAGTCCCCTCAAAATAGGTGAAATATCGAGTGTATGTGCCCACAACTATGGTGTGGGTGAATATGTACATGTACATGTACCAATACATGTATCAATAAGACAGTATTGGAGTTTTGAGGGAAAAAATGCCGTCATGTTTATTTACTGCTATGTTTATTTTCGGCCAGTTGCTAAAGAGGCCTTGGAACGGCAGTTACCTTTTGAAAGGCACTGGAGTCATGATGCAGAAAATTGCAAAAGAGGCCTTGGAACGGCAGTAAGCTTTTGAAAGGCACTGGAGTCATGATGCAGAAAGTTGCTAAAGAGGCCTTGGAACGGCAGTTAGCTTTTGAAAGGCACTGGAGTCATGATGCAGAAAGTTGCTAAAGAGGCCTTGGAACGGCAGTTAGCTTTTGAAAGGCACTGGAGTCATGATGCAGAAAGTTGCTAAAGAGGCCTTGGAATGCCAGTTACCTTTTGAAAGGCACTGGAGTCATGATGCAGAAAGTTGCTTAAGAGGCCTTGGAACGCCAGTTACCTTTTGAAAGGCACTGGAGTCATGATGCAGAAAGTCGCTAAAAAGGCCTTGGAACGGCAGTTACCTTTTGAAAGGCACTGGAGTCATGATGCAGAAGATTTCAATATGTAGTTCCAATCTTGAAATTGCATCTTTTTCCTTGTATTTTCTGCATGGAGATAGAACATCCCCTGTGTGTAAAACTGCTAATAACTGGTGCAACTTTCATCAACTCCTGATATTCAAGTGCTTTTGCCCAACTTCTTCATTCCTTCACTTGAGTTCACTGTATTTATCCAAAAGGCCGAGAGATTGGTCATATGCGTACGTGCCACTTCAATTGTGTTGATGAATTACACACACAGGATAAGCATTAATGCTTCCTCCAATTACGTCCCCATTACCTCCCATAAGGTTCATCATTTATAAGCCCATCTCAAGTTCAGCATCTCTCTGTACAGCCGATGGACTCATGATAAATGGACATATCTCACTGTCAGGAACCGATATTTTCCCTGCAATTAAAAGTCTATTACCGGTGCTTGTGCAAACATCCATTCGCACACCAGACACTGTCACTCAGATGGTCGGAGACCAATAACACTTGAGGCAGGGGATGACCTCTGATTGGAAACGAGGAGAAGTTTGTCTGAGAAATGATGCACTTCATACACGTATTTGGAAATGGCAGAAATCTAGGATGGTCACTTTTTTTTTGGTCATGTACCTTTGTTAAAGGAAGACTATCCTTATTAGGCCCAAATGTACATTGTCGCTACAGGATTTGTTAAGCATGAAGAAAGAACAAGAAAAGGAAATCATGACGCACAGTATTTTTCTAGACAGTTTTTATGAGGCAGAACTGACTTTGTGGACGAGGCCATTAATGAATGGTCACATGATCAGAATCTCGATGGTGACGTCACAACTGCTCCAATGAGGTGCTCATACCGTGCTAGCTGACAGATTTCTGTGACAATTTTCCACAATTTCTACAGACCATTTTTTGGCCTACTCATCTGCAATGCTGTACTGTATAGCACAGTACTGTTTTGTGTCAGACAAACAATCCCCAGTATGCACATTGGCATACATTGCCAGAAAAACAGCATCTATGGTGGCAATGGTTGGCAAAGTGCTGCCGTCCTCCAGGAAAAGACCGTCAAGCGAGGGTGTGAGTGAACATTTCACTCGTGATGACTACAAGAATATCCAGCAGTACGAAATGGGGCTGGCAAAAAGGCTAAGGTTGAAGCCCAAAGCGGTGCCGAGTGTGTTCCAGAACGATGCTGAGAATTCCCCTCCCCACGTGCCCATGAGCACTTGTGACATCATGATCAACATTCTGATCACATGACCACTCATTAATGGCTGTGTCCACAGAATCAGTTCCGCCCCATAAAACTTGTCTAGAAAAAACTAATTTTCGTTTTTTGTTCTTTATTCATGCTTAACTAATCCTGTAGTGATGATCTACATGTAAGTACTGGGTACCGGTACATTTTGCAATTTGGTCTTCATTTAATATAGAGTAACTTGTAAAGTGTGGAATAGAATTAACAGTTCATAATATTGTGAAGTAATGGAATTCCATGGTAGAGCAGCTGTAACCGAAGACTCCAGACATTTGTAGAACTTGCTGAGAAATCCTGGTGCCCAGTCCCTCCTTCCAAAACAAGCTTCCCTCAAATGCATCTTTAGCCAAATCATTTCATCAGTTTTTAGTGTTTTCTCATTAATTAAGAAAATGGCATGGACATTTCATTTTTGTAAACATCTGATTTTATTCCTTGCTGCCATACTCCCTTGCAAATTTTCCTGCCCTATTTCCTTGAAATAATCAGGATTTTTTTATTGTTGGAAATAATTTATAATGTCACGTCATTAGATTCCTTGGTATGAATTGATTGCCTCATTGTCAAAGCTCTTCACTCTGCAGAATAATTCATGTCACATGAAAGAATTATTGTTGTCGTTAATTATTGATTGCTAATAATTCTCGGCCGAGGCCTCAGTCATGCTGAGTAATAATTTACTTATAACGTCACGGGGAGGAAGTCAAGACAATTAATAGGTTATTCCTCTTTCCAGGCTTCTCTTCTTTTTCTGTTGACCTTCCCGAACACCTGCCAGGCGAGAAGTATGACCGCCTCCTTATTACCCTCGTGGATTGCCCGGGCCACGCCTCCCTCATCAAGACCATCATTGGAGGTAAGATAAGTAATTAGTACTAGAGCCCAGGAGAGAAGGCAGCACCTATTTGACTTTGTATACGCCCATACACAAATAATCTACCAAGTGACACTGATTGGAATGCAAGCGGTAAATGACCATCTAAGCTCCTGTTATTTTGATTATACCTCCAAAAGTCAGTTGGCGCAATGTGTTTAAATATTTTTAAACCATAGTTGTTTTCCATGATTTAAGCAGTAATGACAAAAGCTCTAGACATTGCCAAAACTAGTAACCATGTGTAAGTCCTCCTGATTCCACCAGAATCCACTTAAAGATTGTGAAGGAGTTTGATAGAGTGGGGCTTGCAAAAGCCAGCTACGTTGTACTGTTACAGTACATGTAGTTGAACCGGGTCACGATATCCCATATTTACAGTTGACCCTCATTACAAATGAGTGTGTCACCATACTTGGCCAAGATACAGGTAGGCCTGTTTGTTATAAAAACGGAAATGGAAACTTCAGTCATTGTACATGTACACATAAATGAGCGGCTGGGACCAAGGGCCTTTCATGCATGTTCACCTGTAGACGTATAACCGGATAACTATGGACAGTGGCTGTTTATGTCACGCTCAGGATACCCCTAGTAAAGAATGCATCAAGAGTAGGGGGTACCGCCACATTTTCTGTTGGAACTGGGCACCCATTTCCAGCACATTTGGATACCTGATTGAAAGTGTTCAGCGTCGTGCTGAAAGAATGATATTAAAACAAAGAAGACTGGAAATGACCTACGTGTACGTTGATCGACGTAATCTTCTACATTGAACCACTCTTGTGGAACGATGCAAGCTTTTTCAATTTCTTATGTCATGAAAACAAAGTACGGCAGTATTACTTGTAACAGTGTTAGATGTACATGTAGTATCCTGGTCAATGGCCGGCACACAAAAACTGTGCAGTATTGTCATCTTTGGGCTCACACACAAAGACTTCATGGTTCTGCAGTGAATGTGTTCACTCGTGAATGGGATGAGTTACCAAAATCCCTGAAGTCTGGCATTGTTGAAATGTCATTAAATAACTGGATTAATTCCCTAAAATACAACGCTTGCTGCCACAGCTGTTGAACTAGTTTCACTGTACTCTTATCATAATGTTATATTTTGTAATAGTTTTATGTCTTTTCTTTTATATACACTGTAACTTTTTACGATTTTACCATTTTTACTGTTTGTATATTTATAATAATTGTTTATTGATTTATATTACATATTAATTTGTCTATTTTTGTTGTGGTCAAAGGTATTGGAATTGAAGGCCTTCGGGCCACAGGTTTTAAATAAACTTTGTTAATTCCCGGCATGTGCCTCTAAGTTTTGTCTCTGTTGCAATTTCTTGTAAATGTGTGCAGTTTGAATGTGTTTGTTGATGCCTAATAAATAGTAATATACCTGAGGAACGACGTACATGTAAAGCAGTTTGCCACTGTGTGATTGCCTGGCAGAGTGTCCCTTGCAGAAATATAGCACAATATGTAAGCTGCGTGAAATCAAATAAACCAGAAGTGATTGGGACATTCTTGGGATGCAGAAACAAGGTTTTTTTTTTTAATTTTTGTTAAACCAGTATTGGATAATAAAAAAATTATGATTGGTTTCCGATGGGCTTTTTCAGAATTTTTGGATGGGGTTTCCAGTTATAACCCATTATGGGACTGGTATTTTTTTTGGTTGTGCGTTGGCTATGATGCATCTTATGGTACTAATTTCTCAGCCTATTGAAGCGCATGTGCACATGTACTATTGTAAAGCAAAAGATAAAAACATGATGCAATTTCCAATTTATTTGTGCAAGGATTACATGTAACAAAATTCTAGAATATCTTCAACACCAAGCAATTGCATCTCTCTACCGGGCAGCCAGTTGCACCGCAGAAGTGCAGTCAGATTGTCTGTGGGATTTGTCTGCACCGCCGGGTTATTAACTTTCTGCGGTGCACCTGTAAAACTGTGTAGCTTGCTCAGTGATTTCAATTCTGGTAGCACACGTGCATCTTGTCTCAGCTGGCCAACATTTGTTCAGTTGCTCGGTCTGTTGACGCCAGCCTTTGCCATTTGTACAGCGAGCCCAAACTCTGGGAGATTCTTTTTATTGCTGCGACAGGGTCTGTTTACTTTGACACTGATTCATCTAGGTCTTAGCATACATGTTTGTTTCAGGCTGCGAGGGATTTCATTCACGTTCTTGTCAGAATTTTCGAAAATGGCTTTCCAAAACTGTGCTCCTTTGCCATTCTTGACACATCGACGCCGGTTCATCTAGGTCTTGTCATTGCTTGTTTGTTTAAACTACTGGTACCACACATACACCTTGTCAGCAGTTTAAAGATGACTTTCAAATAATGTGCTTGACACGTTGATCATTTCCTTTTGATGATGAGAAAAATTCATTCCTCATCAAATCCCCACATTTTTTTCTTCTGGGGCATTTTGGTCAAGATTGACCAAGAGTATTGGCAGTGGAAGTCCTCAGCTGGCCATCAGCTGGCTGCATGAAATTGCAGACCCTTCACTCTGGGTCAAAAGGTCAGCCTTATATCTGTTGTTGAGACCAAGTATTCATTTACTGCCATAAACCGGTATATACTAGATTGTTCAAGATGTTCACCGGTGCATCTTTGTTTTCTAGTGGGTGTGCGCATGTGTACTTAACACCTTTCTGACCTCTTAATTTAAATGTGACCTTTGACTTAGATTGACTGTCATTTTAAAAGAGAGCTGGATGATATAACGTTTATTCAGTCTTCACTGATGATTGGTTTTGCTAGATGCAGCAACCTTGTTCACAATCACATATGAAATTGGAGTGATCAGAAATACATGCATGCACCATAAAGTGTGTTGTTGCCAGGTAAGAATAACAACCTGTCTTCTTTATGTACAGACTTCATGGGCACTTTAAACCTGTGAACACTTTTTTCTATCAGAAGAAATTCACACCTGTACAGTGAACTAGTACCTGTACACGTACATGGTGTACATGTAAATACCGTAGAGTTTGTTTTTCTGCAACAAAGATTTGATTTCTGAGGCCTATGTGTGTGTGATATATCAACTCAACTGTATGTCTTTTGTGCACTCCAAATGCCAATCATTATCACTTCCAATTTCGGAAAATATCAAGCGAACAAGCTTCTTGTAATTTTGTTTGTTGTACCAGTGTGAATTGGACAAATGATATCTCAAACTCTAAATTGCATCCAAGTTCACAATGCCTTCTTTTACCTTTCCTGTATGTGTGTGTGAACTGTAGATGCCTCAGCATATAACAATGGGTAACAACCTTTGTCGGTACACTCTAAAGTTTTTTCGTTTCAGTTCAAATTCTCCTGTCAAATGAAATTGTCCCCTTTCATCACTCTCTGATACCTCACACTCTTGCCTTTTTATTGGATCTAGAGAGAAAAACAGGATTGTTTATGGATATGTGCATGTGCATTGACCTTTTGATCATGCATCCGTCAAGCTCTTCAAGCTGCCTGATTGACGGAGCACTTCAAAGAATGCAACTTCTTACATGTAGAGCTGTTATAAATGCCTTTGAAAAAGTTTCTTGGTCTGAACATCTTTGGAGGATTTGTGTCCATGTGCATGCAATTATTGTATGGTTGAGAAACTGGTACAATTAGCTGGTAATGACACCTTTTCGACTGTAATAATCAATGAGGCCCTGTGGTGATGTAGATACATGTATACAAGTGCCTATACCGGTTTAATTCATTATTACCCCGCTCATCTGGCTCATATTTGGACCCACCTCAATTCCCAGGGAAATATTGGCTCCATGCATGAGCAAAAGAGAGTATTCTGTTGCCTGGCAACAAGGCTGTATGCACGCTCTTACCATGCTTATAGTCATGTTTTGCAATACCAGTGAGGAAGGTGCATTGTGCTTGCGGTTGTTCCTTCAGTGTAACACTCTCCCATAGACTATAAGCACAGGCACCCATTGCTTGGGACAAAAGACTGACCGCAGAGAACAGGGAGAATTCCTCAGTTCCCTTTGTGTTACATACAGTGTATGTACATGTATGTCCTCTAGGGTAAAGTGAAATTTTTACTAAATTATACTGTACCTTGAAATTTGAACAGCGCCGAATTACATACATGTACAGTAGCTGCATTTTTTGAGTGATCTTGGTTCTTGTGGTCCATTCAAATGTTGCCGTTTCATTGTTTTAAGAGGATAGCCCGAACACCGGGTTTTGAACGGGGAAGCAGGATCCACGGCACAAGCAAGAAAACATGATTGATTGCAATTAAATAATCGTTTGTTGGCTATGATTGATTTTGCCAGGAGCTCAAATTATTGATCTTATGATGTTGGTGATTGACGTTACCAAGGGAATGCAGACACAGTCGGCTGAGGTAGAGCCTACATGTATTTCACTGGTTTATAGACGAAAAGAAAATAATTTTAAAAATGGAGACAATAAAATTGTATCCGGAGGGAAGTACACTTGTAAGGATAAAAGTTCAGAAAAATATGGTAGATTTGGTGAAAATTAGAATTGTCGGAAGAAGAACATGTATTTGTTGTGGCTGAATTTGGAGGATTAAATTTGGTGGACGTGGGGCAGTTTGGGTGAATAGAATATTTCTGATTTTATTTTAATCTTTTCTGTACTTTGTTTGGTAGTAATTATACAAGTGATTGCAAGTACAATGTAGGTATTAGTGGAGAACTATTTAAATTTTTCTACTTTTGATTTTTCCTTGACAGTGCCTTATTATAGGAGAAATCACCTGTTCTAAGATGGTCATAGTCCTCAACAAGACAGACCTGCTCCCTGCCCCAAAGAAAACTCTAATGATTGAAAAGGTAGGGTTCTCTTGTTACGCTTCAAATGATGTTTTTAAATGGGATAACTTATATAATTTGTTTGGAATTAAGTGAATTTGATATGATTTGATTTGAATCAGTTCACTTTGATTCAATGCAATTGGATCCCATCCTCTATTTTCAAGTGAATGAAAAAGTCGGGCTGTGCCTGAAATGGACATTTTTGTTTACAGCTTCAGCGACTCTTTGTGAGCCGCTTATGGTAAAAACAGGAGCCATGGCCACAAGTTATCAACCTGCATACAGAAGTATGAATACTGAAGTCAAAAATGCATACAGTGAACAAAAACACTATAAAGTACATGTATGCCCATTTTGCTGGTACACTTTATACTGAGCTTTGTAAATGTACTGGAAATACAGTGTGTTATTGTTCTTGGTATTACAGAAGCTTCATTCGTTGATAAAAAGTAGAAAAAGTTAATAGCTTTTTTTATGGAGATCGATTTTGTCATGGCGATTGTCATTAGAGTGTCTCGTGGGATTTTAGATATTTTGGGCCAGAATCGATAGCTCACCCCGGATCCTGCTAATGCTCTCCCTGGGAATTTTCCTGGACCCGTTCTCATTTGATGCTACAGTGATTCCAATCTGGTTGACAAATTTGCATTTTCAAGTGACCAATTTTTTTTTTTGGGGGGGGATGAACCATCCATCATAGTGATGACACGAAAGCATTGCTACTGTAAGCGAGTATATAACACCTCACAAACATCAGTATCTAAAGTTGTTGATGAAACTTGCCTTTTTTAAACTTTGTAAAGGGAAGGTACATGTACATGGATCTCCTGAGAGTCCATAGACCCATGCCTCTGCTCTGACTTTCGTCGTTCCTGTGTCTTTTCTGCATTTGTGTCTGTTTTTCCTTGTAGAGAGAAGCTCTCTCTACATGTAAATCTTAATATTTCTGGGCACCTCCTTAATTGTTGTGATTACTTTATGTAAGGCAGTTTTTTAATCTTTATTGGATCCTTTTATTGCCAAATCGAGATGTGTGTCCTGGCTCATTCATGTGTTTTGCCTCTTTGTAGCCTTTCTTTAAAATGGCTGTAATTTTATTTTTCCATCAGGAAGATCTCTGATCATTAGCGACACTTAGCCTTGTCCTTGGGCCTGGTGTACCTCTGGTACTTGAATTGTTGGTTTTTTTTTTTGTGGGGGTCTTAATGCTTGAACCAGGGGGGGTCATAATAACTGAACATTTCTTCATAGTCTTCCCAGTGCCCATAGGCAGAACAGATAAATTTATAATTGACATGGCCTTACTCTGGTAACCTACAAAGCCAAAATTTTGGCTTGGAACCCCAGACTTTGATGTTTCTGTACACATGTGTATGTACAAGATGGTGACAAGCAGGAATGCTGAGCCAAATCCTGAAAATCAAGAGCTTAATACCTCGCCAAGAAAACAAATGCTTCAAAAACTTGAGCCTGATGCTGAAGAGACGAAAGCTTTTGTCAGGTAACCGCTGTTCCCCACTGCCAGTTCCCTCTTTAAGCAATTAGCTCCTTCAGAAAGAACGCGATTCCCTGCATGAAACCTAATTTTTGTCACAGATGTACAGTCTCCATGTGACAGCATGTGATACAGTTGACACATTCTTCATCCATTTCTGTTTTAATATTGAGGGCATGATCCAGGTTAAAGAATGATCATGGATGTGGTTTCTTAAAAGGGGAAAAAAAACAGCTACCAGATGTATTAAATTTGCAGGCCATTTGTTATGTCAGAAGAAACTAGGGTACATTCTCCATATATTTGTCGTATTTTACATATTGTAGCTGGGTCGACTGCAAACTGCTACTTTGTAACTTATCTCAATTTCAAAATAATAAATTGATGTTCGGACGCAATTCTCTAAGGACCAATATGGAGTTCTTGAAAACGTTTCTAATTGTACCGTCTAGGTGTCATGGCACCAGTCTTATTTTAGAAGTGTGGCAACAAATGTAAACTTAGGCTGAGAAGACCAGGCCAAAACTTAAGTTGCAAAAACAGTGATTTTGATACCAGATACATGTATGTGTAAGCTGCCTGGTGACGTTTGCCACCAAGAAAGGTCTTTCACAAAGTCTATGATTGCTGCCACACAGATGACAAAAAGGATGCTGAAGACTCTGGAGAACACCAAATTTGCAGATTGCCCCATCATCGCGGTAGCAGCCAAGCCTGGTGGACCAGACAGCCCTGACACCGAGGCTCAGGGTGTGGAGACCCTGATTGAGGTGAGGGCAAGATTCTTGAGGTGAGATGATTGAGGTGAAGTGAAGTGATTGAGCTGAGGTGAGGTGATTTAGGTGGGACAAGGTTGATTGAGGTGAAGGGGGCCAGAGACGAGGTAACTGAAATGAGGTGATTGAGTTGAGGCAAGTTGATGAGGTGATGGGATTTGGGTGAAGTGGGGTGATTGAAATGAGGTGGATGATTGAGCTGAGGCAAGGTAATTGAGGTGAGTTAGAAGATTGAACTGAAGTGAGTGATTGAGGTAAGGTGAGGCAATTGATGTGAGGTGATTGAGGTAAGGTAATTGAGAAGAGGTAATTGAGGTTAGGCAAGGTGAACGAGATGAGGTAATTGAGGTGAGATGGTTGAGGTAAGGTGAGTCAATTGATATGAGGTGATTGAGGTTAAGGGAGGTGATTTAACTGAGGTTAGGTAATTGAGGTAAGATGTGGTCTGTGGCCTTGGGAATAGGGCCAGGTGGTGTGGACATTTTAAAATGTACTGGTACATGTATTTCACAAAGTACACGGTATCGGTGTGCTGATGCCAGTGTTATCCCTGCTGTCATTCACTTGCAAGGCCCATTGAAGTGCAAGTACCTTCGTGAAGTATTGGTCAGGGGCAGTTGTTGTTGCTCAAATGATTGCCAAAGGGATGGTCTGTGGATAGGAATGAATGGCCTTTAAAGTATTTCATAGTTGCTCCGTCATCTGCATTACTGAAAGAATGTGTGTGGCATGGGCTGCTAGATATGTTTGAATTTACTTTTCACAAAATTTGGAAGGCCTGATGTTTTGATCCTAGCAGAATCTTTCTCAAAGGCAAAATGACGAATGGACAGGACAAACAAACAAATGGGGAATCAACCAAGCATGGATGAACCGTTGACATGTACGCAGTGCTGTTGTGTTAACGTTATTAGCCATCATGTCAGACTCAAGCGACGAAAATTCCAGTGTTTGATGCTTTTTCCTGTTTTAAAGTGAAACATACATGTTTTATCGTCGACAAAACCTGGTGATGTGAAACGTTGGGTTGGGATTAGTCTTTAGGGCCTACTGGGAAAGCTGATTGTGTGTTGTCCATAAATCTATACCAGCAAGTGCTGGTGTGAAAAGTCGCTATAAAACTGCCACTGACAACACTGTTTATCGCCATTCTTTCGAAATTCACAATAGAAATTATTACACGTGTACAACGCGATGTGAAACAAAATGAATGCAACACGTCAAGTTAGTTGTCCAACAGCTGTGCCCTGAGAAGGGCATAGGAAACAAGACCAAATGTGGTTGACTTGACAAGTACGAGTTACGTACCCGACTACGCACAGGAGGTCAGAGTATTATTATTCTTGCATGGACCAATCAACTTTCTTGCCAGAACTATGCATTCTGGTCTGGAAAGTCGAGTCCCTCCTATGACGTCCAATTTTTGCCAAGAGTTGTCTGCTGCCCTCATTGACTGATTTCAATAAATTTTTGCGAAGAGCCCAGACGGAGACTGAAAAAGCACAGAGAAAATGCCAATTTTTTGCTGATTTAATGACATAAAAGAGGGGTGAATCCAACTTACTGTACATAAGGCTGTTGCAAACTATCATATAACATCAATTTAACCCTACGTGGCCCATCCCCTTTAACATTTAAATTCTCAGTATACATGTAAGTCAGTGTAATCACCAAGTTGGTGTGTGTTCAAACTTTCACATTTGAATCTGATCGTGTTCTGTATTTTTTGTATGGTACATGCACGTGAAGAGAATTGTTTGGTTTTGTCCCAGTATCTTTATACTGTTAAGTGTAACTTATCCAATTCTATGCTTTGGGGGTGAGCAACCATTATGAGTTTATTTTTGTCAGTGCCAATTTTGTCCTGTATTATAGAGAAAGGGTGTACTTTCTTTTACTGTGTTATTGGCTTCTAAAAATACTGAAATGGATCACAGAAAGTGAATACCTCACATACATGTAGGTAGGAGCTGACTCAAGACACGTACTGATATGGAATATTTTTGAAAAAGCGAATTAGCTTCCCTTGCTTATTTGCCGAGCATCCTCACGTTCTTGAATTTATCCCAAAGATCTCTAGTGCGTCAGATCTGGACAGAGCGAGCTTGGCATTTGAATAGAGAGGGAGGTTGTGTGAACTTGTTGCATTGTGTTCGCCAGAATGGTCCGGTGCCGTGGACAGGTGCAGCATGTAATGCAATACAGACAACATTTTCAGTGGTTGCACCCCTGTCCTGCCTGCATGCACGTCATCACCGTTGATGCCGTGGTCCCCGGGGGGCACATTGGACAATGCCTTTGTCACTTCAAAAGAAGAACTTGCTCTTCCCCCCCCCCATCTTGGGGAAAATTTATCTTCAGATGGGGTTATCAGCCGCTTGCAGTCTTGTATGTCCTGGAGACTGCCATTGTTTAAGAGAGAAAAAATGTGGCCCATACACACATGTAGAGATGCTCCACTGACACCCTTTTATAACTGGAGCAAAATTGAAATAACTGTTGTGAATGATGTTTAAAATAAACTAAAAAACTAAATTATTGGTTGAGATAGACGGTTTACAGCAGAATACACAAATATAATGAAGTTTGCTCAATTTAATTCATTTGTTAGAAGCTGTGTGCAAGACAGCAAAGGATTTTCCTTTGTACATACTGTATATTTTTCATATAGTATCCTTGTAAGTCTGATCTTGTAGTGTGCTTTTATAATCAGCTCCAAGTTAGAAATGAAATATGTTAACCACATACATGTACATGAAGATAATGCACATGTATTTGGTTTATGTCAGAGCTGTACTTGCACCCCTCAGGGAGTTGAAGAGAAGGATTGTATTCATTTTTAACCTTTTGGGTAAGTGACAAAATTTGCAGGAAATAAACCATAACTCTCTTTGGCCTGCAGTGCAGCTGCATTATATGCACCTGCTGTATTCATAATTGATTGGGGAAGAGAAAGAACCTCTCCCACCTCAGGCGAGGGTCAGATCAAACGCTGTGAAGTAGTCACCCATATTCCACCCACAGATTCCCGATGGTTGGAGGATATTCAAGGATGTTCACCTCCTGGTCTCTGGCTAATTATAGCCTAAAAAAGGGCTGAATATTTGATTCCTTGAATAATGGGCTAACCATTTCTGTATCCCTCTCAGGAATTGAAGCGGCAGGCTTACCTGCCCTGTCGGGACGCCACAGGTCCCATGCTGTATGCCGTTGATCACTGCTTCTCAATCCGGGGTCAGGGGACCGTGATGACGGGCACCATGCTTAGCGGCAGAGTTGCTGTCAATGACGTAAGTGACAAATGGGACGGAATCAAAGTTGAGTGACTTGCATCTGTGGAAGCAGAGAGGAAAACATGCGTGGTAATCGGTGCGTAACACTTATTTCTGGAGTGCTGAATCCGTGACGTTGATTGAGCAATAAACCAAGACTGATTTGATTCATGTTGAGGTTTACGACCATTTTCAGACAGAGTTATTTCATAACAAACTTGTCCAAGTCCCAGGAGTGCTATAAATTTTGACCTGTTAAAATGACAATACCACGACCGCAGTCCTTTACAAAGTTGGACTTTAAAAAAGGCTGACCACTGTTGTCATTTGTGCAAGATGTCTTTACTTTTCACTTTATTACACTCCGAGGCAATGCCATGGTGCACCAACTCCTCGCCTTGACACATGATTTGGTTCCTTGAGGGCTCTGCACACACTCAAACACCACTGAGTATGGTAGTTCAAGCCTTTCCACAAACACATTGGGAATCTCTCAAGTGTTGAGGTGATCATAGATGTCATTCACTGCTGCATGCTAATCTCTCAGGACTTGTCTAAAATTGTTCCCCCCCTTTGCAAGTTACAGAAATTCTCTGCATGTTCCCACATTGTCCAGTGTGAAATGTTGAAGAAAGCCATTTCAATTCCTATCACAGAAAACTTTGGTCGTATCCTCATGGAAGACAATTTAGCTCTCTGCCGCTACCCATGATACATATATAATTACAATACTACTAAGCATTTGGCCAAATTTTCTAATGCAGCTTTCACATTCTTCTGCTTTCTCAAGAAGGCGTTTTAATTGACGAGGGTGCTTAACATTTGTTGCTTCAATCCACTGTGCATTTCAAAAAGGAACTTAGACTTATCGTTGCCCCTTCTTCAACTGTTTCCACTCAATCCTCTGTAAGACCCGGACAGGTTTCCACGCACCAGTTGGCCTATTTGACTGTAAGCTGCGATTCCACCACTTTTAATTGCCCAAACTGCAGAGTTTCACACAGCAATGTGCATTCATAAGCCGAGTTGGTAATAAGAATCCATGTCCATTGTGAAAGATTTATTTTCCATTTTTGCTTTTGGCTTGTCATCTTTTGAAGAAAAAAACGGGAGGATTGCGCTGCACATGAAATCACACTGCAGGTGACATGGGGAATCGAGATGACAGAATTGGGTTTCCGTGCCTTCATGTTTTTTTCGCCCCGCTCAGTTTTCATAGACACCAGTGGTTCATTGTTTTTTCACCTCGTTCAGTTTTTATACACACCAGTGGTTCATTGTCTACATTGTATTTGTACCTGTACCTTTGCATTCCCCGTTGATGTAGAATGAGCTTTTTTTGTCTTCCGTCCATCTTTTGGTTAAAACCAGACTGTCGAGATCCCGGCCCTCAAGATAACCCGCAAAGTCAAGTCCATGCAGATGTTCAGACAACCGGTGCAGTCTGCAGCCCAGGGGGACCGTGTCGGGGTGTGTGTCACCCAGTTTGACCCAAAGCAGCTGGAGAGAGGCTTGGTGTGCACCCCTTCAACTCTGCCCACAGTTTTTGGTGAGCAAAATTAGTAGAATGGTTACTTTTAAAAAGCCCCTCCTGTACATGTGCAATTCCAGAAATTAGGGGTCCAAAAGTGTGACATTTTCATGTTCCTGTTACATCTGACCTTTGATATTTGACATGGAAATATCATTGGGATTGATTTCAAACAACTACTATTTGTTTGGCAGGTAATTTGCATTAATTCGTCACTCTTTTAAATTAGAAAATGTGTTCTGAACTTACAAAATCATATGACAGATGTGACAGGGACACAAAAAAATGGACACCTAATTTCTGGAATTACCCACATGTAAATCCAGACATGATTTGTGACATCTTGTACATTTTTTGCTATTCTACAGGGGTTAAGTGGAGTTATAAATCCTCCCAACAACAAAAACAACTAAAAGAGTTTGGCCTCTGAAAAAAAAACGTCCCCTAGATTAATTATATTTCCAGAGAATCTACCAGAACTGAGCAAAAAGTCCAAAATAAGTTCTTAAATTGTCCCCCCTCTGCAAATATAAAAATGTTCCAGAAATTTGTCACCCGTATACTCAAGTACCGGAGCGTGTACATTGGGTCTAGAACTATGCATTGGCAAAACGGCCTTCTTTTTTTCCACACTCAAGTTTTTCACACTATGGATATTAAGACTACCTGGGTAGTTTTTGTCCAAATCATTCAGCTAATGGCAGGCTTAAATTAACTAATAAAAAGCAATTGTCTCTGTCTTTCTATTAGCTGGTATCATATCTGTGAAAAAGATCCCTTACTTCAAAGGTGCATGTTCAACAAAGGCCAAGTTCCATGGTAAGATTGACTTTGTATACATGTTGCTATCCCTAACAGTTCCAAGTCTTCCGATTTCAATATGATTTTACACACCCAAGGGGGTTAGGGTTAATTGTGCAGTTTTTGGGGTCCTTACTTCATTTGCGGAGTAGAA
The DNA here is from genome assembly GCF_054643075.1 of Acanthaster planci. Taxonomy (NCBI): domain Eukaryota; kingdom Metazoa; phylum Echinodermata; class Asteroidea; order Valvatida; family Acanthasteridae; genus Acanthaster; species Acanthaster planci. Next base: position 16,909,118 of record NC_141780.1, on the reverse strand, counting down.
GGAAAACTGTGGCAGTTGACATATGTTTTTGATATGTAATTTCATTTTGGCCTTATTTTTTATTTTAAAACCTTGAACGATTCAAATTCAATTTCTCCCATCACATATAAGCATGTGTACTTGTACCTGTACATTAGGCTCAAAATCCTCAAGTTTGAAAAGCAAACCTGGTAGCTAGAATAGAGATGAAGCCAGCACAATTATCCTCTGATATTTTCCAGCAAGAGCTTGCCTCATCTTTACTGAAGCCATTCCGTCTATGTGCGTGGCTGCTGTGCTTCTCAGACTGTACGTGTATTTGCTCGTTGTTTTACTTTATCCTAAACAAGTTTTCTTCTGGCAGACATTCAAGGCAGGAGATTGTTCTCAATGGTATTCTATTGTTTCTGAAAGTCTGGCATACTTTGTAGGTCTAATGGCAGTCCATAATATCAAAACTGCATGGATTGACACTCCTGCATTGTGCCTACAAATTTTGTTGACACGTGTACGTGTAATTTAATTCAGCTCTATCAACCTTTTTTTTCAAGGATACAAATCTAAACATAGCCCAAATTAGAAACTGAAGTATTAGCAGATACAAGTTTCTTTTTTAAGTAATCCTCCGCTCCATAGTAACCATTCCATTGAACTCTACTTTATCAGTCATCGTTTCTTCCTTTGCACCTGGTTGACCGGTCGCGGATGCCGGCCGTGTATTTTCTTTACGATTAGGAGTACTTTCACTTCCTGAAAGTCTAGACTCGCTCAGAGGAAGGATTAGAGAAGGCGAGATTTGTATCTTGTGGGAAGTGCAGTTGAAATATTGACATAGTATATCATATCCCTGGGGAGGAGGGGGATTGGTTGGCTTTGACGAGGTGGCCGTGTTGTGGTTCTCATTTCTTCTTTTCAGTCTTGCTAGCTCAGGGACAGATTTGACATGTATGCAACTCTTAGCATGTATAAGGCCTGAACATTTTGGTTTATCTCATTTTGGTTTATGCTGTAATTAGTAAATAGAGAGTGCAATTTGGTTGGACACTGAACTTTGTCCATGCAAATTCTATAAGTACTCCCTATCTGTGTTCACAACTTGACATTTCAGGAGATCATTGTTGTGTTTGGTGCTTCGGGTGTGCTGTTTCTTGTTTGCCGAAAGTTGACATTAAATTTAATTGTGTTGTGTAGCAATCATCCGTAGGGCCGAGACAATTGTGTGTGGGGGGGATGGGATAGGGGGAGGGGATTTACATATACAGTTTATCAGTACCCCCACTTGCACAAGGGTTTATACCATATCTTGAATGTGGGAATAAAGTTTTATTGGACCAAACCCATCATTTAAATATTGTGAACCCTGTGGCTCTTGGCATATGTCATTGACATGATGCCTTTCCATAGACATGGCCCCAGTTGAGCTTAATTTGCTCAAGTGTAGACAAATTCCAAGGCCCTACCCCCGCAGGTCTCGCGTAAATAACATACATGTAGAATCTTGCCAGATTTAATAAAATTTTCAAGTGTTCACAGTTTGCTGTCAGTGGTCATCATGAAAGTCAGCTAGCTTGCAGCAATATTTCTCTCCCACTGACATCTATTTTCATTTTGTAAGGAGACCTAATCACGACTCTTACATCAGGTGGACTTCGAGATTGCCACAATCAGTCAAGACAACCGTATCACTTTTATGAAGCAGTTGTCATCCCTATTTTTTTCGTCCCCCCATGATATTGAGCTCATCTACAGATGATGTACGGAGACACCTCTATGAACAGAAGCTAAAATGTTGTTAAATATTGCACCCACAAGCACTAGTGCACTTGTACACGGCAATTTTAAGCAGGAAATGTCCACACAGTGTGGACCGTATTCAGAACAGTGTGTATGCACATGCTCTCAACAAGCTGACTTCAGAAATATACATGTGAGCGTCACGTCTGAGAAAACGAGGTTTGATTTTCTTTTGTTGTCAATAATGACATGATGATGTTTGGAGAAGGTCAGAAGTTTCTTTTTTGTCAAAAAAAACTCTTGCTAGTTTGAGGAATTCTCACAAACAGCCAAGCATCTTCATGTATTTTTGTTGAAATTCACGATTCATTATTAGCATGCTGTATCAAGTGCCGTCATTAGTGCTTGTATTCAGTCACCTTGGCCAGCTCATTGGAAGAAATGAGATCCATTAATTAGTGAAGTACAGCCTCCGCCTAGAACATTGAGACACCTCGCCCTCCCCCCAGAGAGTATACCGACATTGCTATCATTCTTTGTCCTGCGGGACACAGTGCTTCATTAGGTTTAATCAGGTGATCCAATCGCTGGCATACATGCTCGGAGGAAAAACGGGAGTGGGCTGCCTTTCTAATGACGACAGTCATCACTGTGTCTGTTTCTCAGATCATCACACCTTATCAGATGGACAGGTAAATTTGTTTCTGTTTATTATTCTCCCCGCAGTGAGATTGTGTGCTCATTTGTAACGCATACTGAGTCTGTTTTGAAGGATATAAAGCATCCCCAAGCCCCTCCAAACTGTTCATGGTCGGTTGGTTGGCTGGTTTGATCCTGTCATTACTGAACGCTTGTTGACCTCAACAATACTTGTCCATGAAAGGCAATGCAGCTAGAGCATTTATAGCTCAAACAAGACACAGGCTTTTAGATCTTTGACCCTGTCATCTTCCACCTCAGGAATCCTTTATCCTGCCCCACAGTATTATTGTTTTCCAAGCGGTCACTTCGTCGTCCCAACGTGACGTGTGAGACGTAGCCAAAATGTAGAAGAGAGACTGGGTATCAACAACCTCCAGAAGGCATTGTATATTAAACACTCACTTCTTAAAGCTCATGCCTTTCCCTAAACTATAAAAGGTCTAAAACGAAGATCAGAGAGATGGCTCTAATTTATATTGATAAGGAATGCCCAGATGGAGGGAAACTACTTTGTGTACTTCCGCCCGGAATTTTCCTTCCTGCTCTTGAAACAAGTGATTAAAATTCAGCAAGGGCAGGGAACTGTGGATTCCTTTTAGTCATGGATTCATTTATTTATGGATTCATTAGTTAATAATTCATTTATGGATTCATTCCATTTACATCTGGATTTATCTCGGATTCTTGCATGGATTCCAGCACAAGCCAACAACTGTTTTCTCTGCCCCAGTGGTGTATCTCGGTTGTAGGTCTGGGGAGGGGGCATAACAATTTTTTCCCCCAAAAAATAACTCTTCAATTTTTTGGTTGATAAAGAATCTCAGTCCCCCCCTGAAAGAAATAAAAGCAAAAAAACAAAACAAGCAAACAAACAAACAAAAACAAAATGAAATTTGGCAACCATGTCTCGGGGGGGTATGCTTCTGCTCAGTGTACCCATGCTTTTACATCCAGTAAAAATTGACACATATATGTTCATGTAAACCGTACTGGTGGTGATAATTCTTAAGTTTAACTCTTCAGTAATAGAGTGTACGTGTAGTTTCACCAAGATGAACGCCAATTTTCCCAGAGGCAAACACCAGACCCACATTTTGTACTTTTGTCATCTTGGTGGTGTCCTTTACGAAGAACGTTGTCTGCAGTATTCTGAAAATGTGAGTGTCTTGTAGCGCCGGCGGGTTGGGCTGGTGGGGGCACCAGCTCGGACCCACATGGAGCTAGCGGGCTGCCCCCACTGGTATGCGAACGGCCTGCAGCTTTCCCGCCTTGCACCTGCGCAGTCCGCGGCTAGATGCCTCGTGTCTGGAGCTGTGTGTGTCAGACAGCCCTTTTGCTTTCGTGAAAATAAACAGAGCAGTTTTGCCCGGAACGGAGATTTGAGCCTGACCGAGAAGTTCTTGTCAGCGTCAGAGCCCATAGACAGGACACGCTACAGTCTTCTCATTTGTATTTTGCAGCCCTTCACACATACATGTATCTTGAGTGGCCATTTTGCCTTAACCTGTTAACAAAATTTCTGTTGTAATAACTGGTACAGTACATGTACTTACTCTTGTAGACCATAAGACTTCTGGACATAGGAACTTCACAAAGGAACTGTTGAATGGAGTACATTTATTTAGCCTGTGATGTAAAACGCACACATTTCCACAAACCTAACTTCTTTGTGACACACGTTCAACCAGGCATTTCTATACCAAGTGAGAGCTCTGATTAAATCAATGACCTAAATATGGCCGATAGGTCATCTCCACTAAAAGCTTTGAAGCCAAATAGGAATGCTGGAAACAGCGTTTCACGTGCAGCACCCTCATTACTCACATGTTGAACACCAACAACTCCGGGAGGATTACAAGTCTAATTGGTTTCTTAGAGTGGGCTAATTACTACGAGACCTGGTGGATCTCATCATGTAATGCTGTAATTCTCCTGTGGTATACCCATATTTGGTGGCAATGAATCTCAGATTTTTTTTTAGTCTGCCTTACATTGGTAGAATTGATTCAAATTAATGAGGAGCAGTGTCCCAAGATACATGTATTGCTTGGCCTTAAGGATAGTGTCCATGCAATTACACTCTCAAGGTTTTTTTTCTGATTTTCAATTTACTATTTGTGACTACACGTATATCTCATCAGTGTATTCCAGTAGGATTTAGGGTTTCCCTGGCCTCCGGGACATGTTGCCAATTTTTCTGGATTTTTGTTTCTTTGTTAAGGAATTAAAACATTGTGTAAGCACTTCAAAGGAGAAACAGGTACCTTCCTTTTAAGATTAATGGTTCTTTCAGGGATGAAAAATGGAGAGTGATATCAGAAAAAAATTGCCATTGCCCCCCCCCTCCAGTTGGGGAAAAAATGTTTCCTATTGATTAGCATAGTTAGTCTTTGATTCTGCTGAAGGCCTTTATTTCAAAACAAGGTCTGGTGACTTGATTCTTTTTTGTTTGTTTGTTTGTTTGTTTGTTTGTTTTTTAGGTTCTTCCAATTTTGTGGATTGTAAGAATGTGTAGATTTTCAAATGGTACTACTATTTAGGCAAGCATTTGGTCAGAATTCTGGATGAGTATTATCAGATGGTGTATGTTTGACTTTGAGGCCTTATGGTACATGTATATTTTCAGTGCTTGTTGATACCAGGTAACATCTTTATTCTAGTCCTCTTCCTGAGAACACTTGATGCTTAAACAGTGAAGTGTATCAGATGTCACAGTCGACTTGATACATGTATATACAGGCTGTGGAAAAATTACCTGAATTGAGTATAAGTGTCAGGGAGGGACTATTGTAATAAAGACAAATGACAGTGGCTGGGCATTTTGATAAAAGTAATGATGACTTGTAGGATTATCCATAGAGTTGCAAAGCATGGCATTTCTCTCCGTCACTTCTCATTAGGGATTAATTCTCAGAGTAAGATCAATGTCATGTGATCTTGTTGGCATGGAAACTCCATTTCTACTGAAGTGATTGCCCAAGGCCTAAGCAACACAAATTAATGCGAATGGAAAAGAACACGTAATTCAAAATGAGACCTCCTTGTACTGCTGTCAGAGTCGCTAGGACGTTAACCTATCCCCTGCCCTGAGCCTTTAAGCTTTGAGCATGCACTCCTTATAATCAGCTCAGAAAGCAGGATTTTACCAGTTAGGGGGTTGGCATTGAGAATTGGCTAAAGTCAAATGGCTGGTGTAATCCTTGAAATGGAAACCAAAAATGCGGCATATTAATGGATTAACATTTAAAGATATGATCTTGGATTTGCTGTTCAAGTTGGCTGAGCACTTAGTCGCATTTGCAAGCATTTTTTTCTTCACCCTGGGGAGGAAGGATTTCTTTTGAGTTTGGAGTCATAATCTGGAAAACAAGAATTTGAGAATTAAACTAGGGTCATCTTGGGATGTGCCATTCAAGTTACAGTAGCTATTCAAAGCTCTCATATTAAACATATTTTACATGGTCAGACAGCGAGTGGTGAGTGTCAGAGTGAGGTCATTTGATGGAAACCATTTTTCTACAGTTCATTTTGGAGTGCAGTTTTGAATGAATAAATACATGTACATGTACATTGCAAGTGCACATTGGGTTGACAGATTTTGCGCATAGTGATTGGCCAACGTGTTGCAAACTCTTGGAGGTGCACTATTGTGAATCGCCCGTATTAGCAGTACATGTATGTACACATAGGCTGGCCAGTGTCAAAAGATGGTGACCGAATATGTCAATACCTGTAAGTTACCCTAGAAATCTGGGCAAGTCTCAGGCACTAAGTCAACATACATGTACATGTACAAATGGTTAGGAAACCATCTAACCATCATTGCTTACCCCTCTACCATTCTCTAGATGGATGGGAACTTTTGGGTGGTTCAAAGGGAACATTTTCCCTTTATAATTGTCCTATTTGATCACAGGCAATTGGTCATCAATAGGCCCATAGCTTGAGGGGTAATGCTTGAGAACAAAAGTTGCCTTTCATGGAGAACTGCAAAGAGATCACTTGGCCCTCCATATACTGTTGATAACAAAAAAGATCAACTGCACCCACAGGAAGGACATTTACAATTCCTCATTTCCCTGAGGCAGACTCTGGCACAAAAATGAGTAATCATCGATATCTTCCTCTTTTATTGACCATTACACTGGAAAATAAGGCTGTTTAGTTTCATATGTCATGTAACTAAGCTCTTGTTAGAAAGTACCCCGATGTTAAGGCCTACCAGCCTTATTTCATCTTAATGGCCATGGTCCAAGCCACCAAGAATGGTTGTGATGACTCTCTCGGCAGACACAAAACTGAGGTAATCCAATAAAGCTGTGTTTTTGTTCACATGATGAAGCTGTGGAGGGTTGGGTGCATTCAGCCAGCATGTACATATGTAGGATCATTTGGGCAGCCTCTTCAGACCCTTCTAGGATTCCCTATCGACTGCTCTGATGGCTTAAAGTTTATGAACTGTTGGACAGTTTGCAAACAGTTTGTCTATAGATCCCTGGCCGTAGGTTCAGTGTAAAAGCAGCTAAACTACTCAGAATTACAGTTTTTAATCACATCCAGCTTTTATCAAGCTTCACTTGTCTTTTTTTTTACCTACTTGTATGGGTTTGGTAGATATTTTATCCTTTTTATTGTCTGCTGGTTGTCATTTTGATGTTTTTACCTGATACGTATGTCATTGTCATGTCTTTGTAATGGTGTAATACTACAACGCCATCATGGCCGCATCACCAACAACCATAGTTAAAACCTAAGAATCGAACACCATGTCCAATACTCTTGGGACTCCTTTTGGCTCGAAGCCACTTAGAGTTTAACCACGTACTACCAAATGGGTATCCAATGATAAACTAGTAGGCTATTCTTTCTATAATGCACTCCATCCATGAAGTGCCTATCCATCAATGTGCCCGAGTCTTCAAGTTTATGAAGTTGGCGCACCACCTGGAAGAAGAAGATTGAACAGGTGTCCATAGAAAGTCGCTACAAGTGCTAATACAAGAAATGGTTTTATTGTTTCCAATCTCTAGACACCGTCGTCGTAACTTTTGGACGTGGCTTTAGCTCATTCTTAGCTTATTCCTTCTGTGCACCCCCCCCCTCCTCCGGCCTGTTGCACATTTCCGGCCATGCTGTGCCAATAATCCTGACCGAGTGCATCCTTGTGTCTTTGATTGGCAGTGACGATGGGGCATGAGACGGTAATGGGACGGGTCTTCTTCTTTGGCTTAGCCCCGAAAGATGGAGTCGAGGGGCCGTCGTCGGACCAAGGTGAGTGCCTGCCAGCTAGGCTTAGGAGAGACTCACTCGCTACAGGTGATGCATTAGCTGGAAATCCAGGAAAGGCACGGTTGAAGTAGGACAAGATGACAAGTGATGGTGACAGAGCTTTGAAATTTTAACGTGCAGGAATTAGCTATTTATGGCCTTCAGTTGCTCTTGATTGATTATGAAAAGAGCTTGTAAAGTTGCATAAAAGGGGAGCTCTGTGAAAATTAAACTTGTTACAATTAGTTAAAATGTTATTAGTTAAAATGTAATTTAGGGTACATGTATTTTTATGGAGAGGACACCTGTCATGTTTTGAATCAACCTTCTCTCTTAAATGTTGCCTGCATACATGTGTGAAATTTTAATTTGCCTCATTAGTTTGGTTTTATCGCTGCTTGATGTTTTGAAGGCAGAGGGAGGATAATGCCACATCAAATATTTAAAAAGGTCAGAGCTATTTTCGTACCAGGATTTACACTGCATATTTATTTTGTGGACGTACATGTTGCGTATTTAGCCCTGTGGCTTCGTTAGGTGCATAAAAACGAAAAGAGAAATGCACCTTGGCAGGGGTCAAACCTATGACCTCCAGCTAGCTGATGCAGACACCTACATGTCTATGTGGAACCGTTTAACTGTGCAGCTTGTTGTGATTTTGGCTGTTTTATTTCTCTATGTGAATACGATGATATCATGGTTGATTGTATTATTGCTGAATCTTTTTGGCTACTGTAAAAACATGAAAGAACAAGTTATTGATATGTCAGAGTATGTGTAAAATTATCTCTGGTTTTTGTTCTGAAAACAGAGTTCAGCTTTGAACAAGAGTATATCTTTCAAGAGGAACTGCTCAGCCCACTGTCCAAATCACCCAATCCAAAAACAGAAGATAAGGAGAATCATCAGCCTGCTGTGCCATCAGCCAATCAGCAGTGGGCTTTGGTAGAGTTTGAGAAACCAGTTGCATGCCCAGCAAGGTGCCTTGTGATTGGCTCAAAGTTGGACACAGATATTCATATCCTTTTGTGTAATTTTGTCGGATCAATTGGATTCTATTTTGGGGTATACCTTGTATGAGATCTCTAAGTTTGTCCTCAAGTTTCTATTTCATTAGATCTGTTAAAATTATGATCAAAATGGTCAAACTTCTTCAAATATCAGACAAACTAAACTGGCCTCATATGATACACTTACATAAGACAGTACAGGCCTTTGATGCAATTTGATTTTTTTGCCTTGAGGATATTGCTATTCCCGTTTTGCTGCTCACATGTGCATGGATATTTGGATGATTGACCCACAACCTTGAGTCCATGGGCTGCGTGCGCATTCCTTCACTAGCCCCTGGTCATGTAGAATGCGAAAATGACGCTGACTGGTTACTCAGGATGAATATACATAAACGTAAAAGGCAATCGCGCGCGTATTTCAAAAGCTTTACACTTGTGCACACATATTCCCTTGCATGTCACGCATGCTTAAATCTTCGACGCACATAAACACACTGATTAAAGTCCAAATTTAAATATCCCAAATAGTGAGGTATTTAAATTAGACAGTACCAGGGGTTAGATCACACAAACATAGTGGGAACCAACATGGCGCGGCAAGATCGTACCCATGGAAAAAATATTGGGTTGACCCCTGCCAAAACTCAGAGGCTACATAACTTTATCATGATGCTGCCGTGTTTGTCTTGTTTCCCGTAGACCCGTCGGCAAAATTGATACAACTTCACATATTGGTGAAAGGGAACAGACTATTTTTCCTCCCAGCCTCAGTCTGGTGATGTTTTGAATGGTAGAAAACCAAGATGACTGCCCCTTGGCAGAGGTCAATTTTCAAACTCTGGGATCTTGAATGGCCTTACCATAGAGGACAGACACACAAGAGGAATGAAGGAGCCTTCCTGTCCTCAAAACACATTGTCTTGTTCAAATCTGGTCTTCAAAATAAAGTGTGTGAGCCCAGTATGTGGGAAAGTGCCATATCGCAAGAACAAAAGGAAGCACAATTCCCTTGTCCTCTGAGGTGTAGCAATCACAACTCTGAGTTCAGATATTGCAGAGAAGCCCACAGAATCATGTTGAATTGTCACGAGCTTACACTTTAGCTGATGTGGCTGAGGAGAAGATGTGACAAGGGAAATCTGGAATTCAAATATTGACAGTGTCAGACGTAAATGAAGCTCGGCATGGCATGCTCGAAAGCTTGTGTCAGATGGCAATAAAGTACTCTGTTAGTCGCAGAGGGAACACAGTGAATTGTAAACATGTAAAGTTAAAGATTCAGTGTACAGACAAGCAGACATGCACTGTGTTACACAGGTACGGAACCTTTGGAATAGCCAGAGGTGGAATCTCTTAATAGGATGGTGGGGGGGGAGCTGGATACCAGCTGGCTACCTACAAGGTGCTGTTCAGCATGGACAAATACATGTAGTAATTTGGGTTTTTTACTTATGGCCCCCTTGATGAATTTTCTGACAAGAATGACACTTTTGTTGACACTCCTGTTCCAACGACTTTTCTGGGTGCCAAGAGAATTGTGATGTTCCTTGTCATTTGTCGTGGGATTCATTTTCATTTTGTTTGTGTGTGTAAATCCGAACTAATGCTGTTCACTTTCGTAGGTTCTCATTAAATTGTTCTCTAAGTTTTACGAACAGTTCTCTGAGAAAAAAAAAAAAACCAGTAAAAGAAATTGAAATTTATTTAAAGCAGAGTGTTAGAATGTTAAGACATTACAACAATATTTGAAATCAGTGCTGAAAGACTGTTTTAATTTACCATGACTTAAAAAGTTTAAGAAGTGTATATCTCCCAAAGAAATAAATTGTTCAAGATTCTTATGAAATATATAACAAATCCTGGTAAAGACTGTCACATATTCAGGATTGTAATGTCTGAACAATCCTTTTGATGGGCTTGAACGGGAGTCATTCTGAGCAGGTTCAGTACGTCTCCCTGAATGGAACTTTAATGGTTGCCCAGTCTGAGGCTTCTTGGGAATTGTTATGTAGGGCACAAGGTAATTCCCGAGATTATATTGTTATCGGGTAATTTAGCTTGGACGTACGCGCTCACCCTCTCCAAGGGTTTTGCCATCTGTCTAAGTCTGCAGTGTGGATAATTTAATTATATCACTAAAGGCATTGTGCTCCTTCATTCCCTTGACTTGAATACAAATAATGTTGCCTATCAATCCCTGAGCTTTCAATTTGCAAAGAGCTGCAAGGACATTTCCATTTCAGGGATTTTGGCGTCATCACCTTGCCCCCCCCCCTTGTCAGTTGTTGATGAATCCACACAATCAATTTGTGTTTTACTATTTTTGGGGGTATTGTTCAGCCGGGTAGTGTGGAATTGCTCTAATTGGCAGGACTATGAGATGGTTTGCTTTCAGGTTTTCTTGTTGAGGTAATTAGCATGTTGTGTGGGTTTTTGGCGCAGTGGGGAATTGAAGTACGTCAGAAAGACGCAAATAGGTGGGTTGTTTAGAAAGTTGGAGACCCTGTGTCCTTTCAGCTCATTGATCAGCTGGAATTACGTCGTCATGATGGAATTATAAAGGAGAATGAACGCAGCTCTCTGACACTTTGATGGATTTTTTTTCGCATCTCTTGCATTAATTTTAGTTTCAGCATAAGGTAGTTGACCTGCACTGACGGTTTTTCCCAACTTCCCCCTTTTTCCACGAAATAAGCATAAATTGGAAAGAGCATAACTTAAGCTGGTGATATAAATATCTCTAAAGGAGGTTTCCAGTTTATACAGTATGTAGAGAGCTTTGTTTGTTTGTTTTTTACCTGCATTTAAGCATCTGTTTGAAACAAAGAAAATTGATGAATCCTTGGACTTAGTTCTCTTGGGAACAGATTACTTTGAAGTTTATCTGAAATCGCACAGATCTGCTTGATTTTTTTATCTGTTAATTTGTTATTTAAAAAAAAAATTGAATCAGTGGAATTGCATCTTGGTCTAAGTTAAATCGGAACTGATTTCATGTATGTATTTTTGCCCTGACAAGGCGACATTTTTCCCTAACCATTGATTACATTCCAATATATGCCGCCTTGCATTTCATGGTCAACTTCTTCATCATATAACAGATAAGGTAAATTTTCTCTGTGAGACTCATCACTGTTAAAAGCAATACAACTGTAGAACAAACATTCTTATTTCGGACTGGATTAAGAGCTGGCCAAGGCCTTGTGGAGATTGATGAGACTGGTTAAGACAAGGATGGGGAAAGTTAAGGTGATAAACTGATCCCGTGCATTGAGTACTTGAGAAGCATTCCTCTTTGTTTGTTTGATTTACTTGACAATTTCCACGGATACAGACGAGCTAAACCAAACAACACATACAAAGACCAAAAATAATAGCAAATTGAGATCAGGACTAAATGCAAGACAGAGACTTCGTGTGAATCCGAGGCATTGTCGAGAACTGTCCGACATTTTGGTAATTCTGTTTTCACCCCTATGTTTGGTTTGTAGAACTATGCAGATACCGTTCTTCCACAGCTGAAAATCTACAAGAACAAATCGAGAGAGGGAGTCGTTGACAGGGTAAGTTTGGGTGAAGCGTTCTCAGCATGTTTGGTGAGGCTGTTGCCAGACTTCGCAGGGTACATGTGTATCCAGTTGCCAAAAAGTTGAAGACCTTGAGGAATGCAGGCATAAATGCAGGGTTGGGGAGGGGTGGACAAGTTTCTGGCTTCTGTACTCCGTACTTTTACATTAATTTGCTCTTGCTCACCAGCGTTGAAGTTCAAGGCATCTCAAGACCAGACACAATATCATTCACAAGACCAGTCACAAGACCAGTCACAAGTAATGGGGTGAACAGTGACAAAGGAATGCTTTTGTTGTAGATCATTTGAATCGCTTGCGACTTGAATTCAGACTGGAAGTCTTGCGTTGGTTTTGTGCCATCTAACAACATATACCTGGAAGATGTCGCCTAAAATGCACCATAACTTCGTCCCACCGTTCCTCTCCATGTTATTCATACTCTGCCTGGCATAGTACAGTCTTGCGGTCCTGGATTCACCTTCTGGCTAGTTATTTTTGTGTCATTTTGCTGCAACTGCCCACCCAATGTGGGCGATTCACAATAGTGTGCCTCCAAGAGTTTGCAATGCGTTGACCAATCACAATGCATGAAATCTGCCGACCTAATGCGCGGTAGGAAAGGGTCGACAGATTTTGCACATTGTGATTGGTCAACGCATTGCAAACTCTTGGAGGCGCACTATTGTGAAACGCCCGTAAGGGCCTGTTCATTCAGCCGGCTTCATCTTGCATTCACAGCGCTGCTATCATGCTCTGTCCTGGAGTTAGATCATCTGTTGGCATCAGCAGACTGTTCAAGGTCCCATTGTTGGATCCTGTGGAAGCAAACCAACTGTACACTAGCTGTTGGGACCACCTTGATTTAGCTAGCTCAACATGCCTTGACTTTGAAGTAGAAGTGAAGTAAAACGCACAGTGTATGCGCACTGTTGTGAGGTTTTGTTGCATTGGACTGACTACTTAAAAGAGATCTTATGGAGGCTGACCCCTTTAACTTGCACAGTCTGCGGCAAAGTCGCAAATGTTACAACCTCCAAGTTGTAGCCACTAGGGACCAAATAATAGTGCAAAGGCAGGGCACGTCTGTGTGTAATTAAACGGATAAATCAAATTGGTTAGTTATCAACTCACAGTGGCTACCGGATCTTTCTTGTCAACATCCCTTCCCAATACCTCCTGGGTATTGATAAATTAATATCTGAATCTCTCTTGATGTCATGTCAACTTATTACCCCTTTTAATCTCCTACTCATCCTACCCAGGGACAAAATTATCGGGACGAAAAAGCAGAAATGTGGGGGTTGTTTCCAGTTGATTTGGTGTTTAATTTTGGTGGTACAAGCCAGCCAATTCTCCCTTGGTTTGAATCTGTGATTATTGTGAACAAAAAGTGAGGACGGTTCCAGCAACCGAGTTAAAAAAAACGAGATTTTGAAAACTCAGAGGCCTTTGACTTATCGGTTCATATGGAGAAGGAACAGTCCTCGGCTGTAGTTTAAGTGGTATGCCACCAGCAGAACAGGTGCAAAATATTGTTTGCCCAGGGAAAAAACCTCAATTATGGCTTCCGATGGGAAGCTCGTTTGTTGGCGCCTTGAGCAAAATGGCCGACCCTGCCATCCCCCGTCCTTCCAATCATGAGATCTTTGGGGACCAGTGTCTTACTTTTTCTGAGTATCTCACTGATATTAATGTCGCTGTTTGGAGAATGCTGCAGAATTGCAACTGATGTTTTCACCAAGGGACGGGCGTGTTGTGTTGGACAGAGTTGAAAGGGCTGTTTTTTTTGGCCCATCATTTCTGGGATGATGACATACAGGCAGTCCACTAGTGCCTCCTGTGTTTTCACATCAGTTCTTTTTTTTTTTCCTACGCTAAAGTGGCTGCTAAAACTATGGCTGGTAATCCGTACAAAAATAAAAGATCAACTCACAAAGTGTTAAAAATCCCAAGCAGCTGTCAGAATACCACCTATTGCTGATCGAATACCAAATGAGAATACAACCTTCTGTAGAATTAATGGGAGAAATGTACATTTTGAGTGAATTTGAGGTATTTATTGAAAACCAACCAAAGGGTGATTTTTCTGCAAACTTTGGCCACCCATATAAATTGTGGGCAAAATGGAAGGCTGGATCGTTGTGCCACTTGCTTTAGTTTTGTTAAAATGAACAATCTAAAAAACACATAAACAGAAACTATGCATGTGGAATTAGGATTGAGTAACATATTTTACATTTCATGCTTGAGTTACAAATGAAAAAATTTGAGATCTCACACTGCTTCCATTTTTTATGTACTTGAAAGTAAGATTTCCTCCATGATAGTACGAGACTAATGCCAATGTGTTTCTAACCTTTAATAGAGATTTAGAAATTAAAAAAATTGTCAGATATTCTTTTGTAATGTCAGACAAAATGGGTACCAAACGTTAGGAGTTTGTTGCAAATCAATGGGCAAAGTGAACTTCATACCTCAAACATTATGTAGCTAAATATCGTGATCCTCAAAAAAACTCACGAACTATACACAGTATTATGTGGTTCAGAAGTCTTGTGCAGCCACTATTTTTTTCTCAGTTAGTTGATAAAAGTGCCTCACTTCTCCAACATTTGAGTAGTGTCATGCAAGGACAATGGTGAAGTAAAAAATGTTATTTCTTGATACGATTGCCTAATTATTGACTGAATTTTTTTTCATATTTGGTACATCCATAGATGATGGATGAGTACAGTATCATTGGCCGGTCCCTCTTCAAGAAGGAAACCAACTTGCAGATATTTGTTGGGCTCAAAGTTGAGCTCTCCACTGGGGAGGAGGGGGTCATCGAAGGAGGATTCGGTCAGAGTGGGAAGTTCAAGATCAGGATTCCTAGTGAGTAGAGTGAAACAGCTTCACCACTGACACCCCCCCCCCAAAAAAAACAGGAAAAAAAAAAAAAGTCATTTTGAAATCTGTGATGGCATTGAAGATGTCGCTACATAATATTAGGCATGAAGAGATTTTGCATGTGTAAAAGAAAGGAAGTGTGAATTGGGATTGATCATTTGGCCATATAAGAGATCCGAGATCTTTGTATATGATAAATGATTGATCAAACATTTAAGATCTATTAATGCTATTTCAGATTCTGATTATTTTGTCTTTTGTTTTCTGTCATCTCAGATGGTTTGAGGCCAGAAACTGTGCAACAACTCTCAGCGTCTGGCAAAAAGAAAGGAAAGAAGGCCAGCAAGGCAGGTGAGCGTTGCCAAAGATCTCAAGATTTTGACACCCCTGTGGAAGATGTAAAATTTTGGGAGAATGAAATGTGCAAATTTTATATAGTACATGTAGGTGACAAAACATCAGACTGAACTCGAGTCAAGTGAGACAGAACTAACTCAAATGGTCCCTTTGACCTCTGGAACATTTACCAGTGCTCTGATATTGTTGGAGGAATAAAATGCCTTGCCCAAATCATTTGGCTGTGGCTAGAATCAGCAGTTGTGGCTATAGAAGCTGCTTGCTAGCGGCTACAGTCAGTGTGTATAGACTCCTGTGGTGTCACTAGCCACAGCCATTTGATTTGGACAAGGCTGATCAAGACACAACTTCTCAAGGTTTGCATTACCAAACTGAGTTTGCCTCTCAATGTCTCATCATTTTTCCACCGTTCGCACGTAGAAGATGCCGGGGATGCGGCTACACCAGCTGATGATGGGAGCGAGGCTTCATCCAGACTCCCGCCAATCAAAATCAGTCTACGATTCAAACGCTATGTGTATGACCCGAAGAAGAAAATGATCCAAGCGTGACATTTGGCCGTAGCTTGGTCTTGATTCAAGTCCACAATTCAATGTTTTTCACATATTCCTCAAGCCTTGGGGCCATAATGATATTGAGGCCAGCAGTCCATATTGATGTGACCTGCCCCTGTCCAAAACTAGATTTAAGAAAGTTGTAAGAGCTGTTCGAAAAATTCCAAGGAAATTCATGCTTACAAGTGTATTTTCTGTTTCTACTTTTGATATAGTGGTTACCGATTTTTAAAAAAATTTTCCCTATAAAATTCAAAATTCTGAAAGGGGTTGAGTCCTGCCTGAGCAACTGCTGTTGAAAACAGGTTTAAATGTCCACAAGTGTACTGTTTTTAGCAATTTGTGATCATCAGTGATTAAGGAGAGCCAGCAGGAGTGACAAGTTTTATCAGACTGGGCTAGGACTCGAACCCACAACCAGTGCAGAAGTGCGTCAGTGTCAACAAATGGATACAACGGATTGACAATGGAGTGTCATTCCCTCATGGACACGTGTCAGTTTCATCTTTTTTCTTTATAATAATGGCCCCGAGTACTATCTTTTTTTTCTTTGTAATAATGACCCCAAGAGTACTAAAGTGGTACTTAACATTTTTCGGAGCCCAACAGTGAATCGCTGGGGGGTTTAAATAAGTCTTTGTGTTAAGGCTTGCATTCCCCGGGCTGCTGTGAAATGAACATCCAAGGACACAACCGACCACTGAGTAAATGCATCTCTAATCTGTGCTGAGCTGCTTTATTGGAACTCTGCGGGGAATGTAAATGAAAAAAACATATGGCTTGGTCATCCTTGGTGAAGTACGTCGGTGATGTGGGATAGACGTGTTTCAGTTCTAGAGATTGTCAGCAGTTTCTCAGAAGTGGAGATTATAATGTCACTAACACATCACTCTAATAAAGCAGTTGTGTTCATTTTATGCCTCTGCGACTTTTTCAAATAATTTTCTTCCGAGCATCTGCCGACTGTTATTGTCAATCATTTCCCATTGTTTTTAATTATTAAAATTCTAAAATGCAAATGGTATCTTTTGAACGTTTGCTATTTGTTTTGATTGCTTACCAGGTCAGTCAACTCAAGTTACTTGTTTTGAAAATATTTCATTTGAAAGTACGTGGAAAAATCAGGATGTCGTTTGTGCAAAATCAGTCACGTATTGAAATATTTCAATTGGTAATTAAATTTTGTTTTGCCACATTTCTGTTTATTTTTGAAGTTTAAAGGATTTACTTTGAATCGAAATAAAATGTATTTGTAGATTTTATACCAAGACAATTGTTTCATGCATTGTTAATTCTGAATGGGGTAAGGGTTGGTGAAATTTTTAGTGATTACAATTTTTGAAAACTTCTGAATGCAATGATTGGAATAATGAAATAAAATACTGCGATATTGAAACAAACTGACTTGACACATTCCTCTGCCAAAACAAACATACACTTTTACTAACAAAATCCTTGTCACTAATTCTGTTTTCTCAGATAAATTCAACCTTAGATTTATTCTTCAGATATAGTTAGCCAAAGAAAAATGTTGCGCAATTATAATCTGCAGACTGTACTAAAAACAAGCAAATATTTCACCCTTTTCAGCGGTCAACAAAATAAAATACAAAGTCTGACCACTTCAAAATAAAGCCTTCTAAAAGTAATACTACTCAAGTTCATAGCTCGACTAAATACGTACAAAATAAATGCATTTTGTGGGGAACATTCACCTGCAGATCATCCGTTATGGGAGGAGTGCATTGTGAATTCAAGTTGAATGAAGATTACTTTTAGTGCAGATAAATGTAAGTCGTGTCAAACCTGTCCAAAAATTAATCAAAGTATAACTGACTATAACTATAATTAGGTCTCTCTGCACAATTCTGTGCTTTTCAACGTAAGTATGCACTGAACTTAATTTGCTTGTTGCATCAAACCGCATGTGCATGGATAAAAGTAACAAGGCTGATTTTTAAGACCAAGACCTTCTCTACATTCTGTGGTGATCCTGCAACCTTTGTAACCTCTACCTTTAGATCCACAATGTTAAAGCTTCAGATCTGACTTGAAATAACTTTAATCTATCATTGGGAAGCAATACAGTTATTCTAGGAATTGTTAACGGTTTTTACTGAAGTCAAAATATCATTATCGCCCGTCATACGTTCGCAATGCAAGTCAGTGGACAACTATATTTGGTCTAAAGACTGGAACAACAGAATCATTAATCTTGAGAGCTACTGGCAAGACAGAAAGGCCCTCGGGACCTTAAATATCTAGAATACAATAGAAAGTACAGGAATGTCTCATCGTTATCAAACTACATGTATGACAGCGATTTTCAAATGAATGTGCACAAAAAGTACTTGCACAAGCACCTCCCTACAAGAGAGACCTATCTACCTGAGACTTTGGCATACTGCTGAACATGCACTAAAGGGGCCCCATCAGAAAGTATTTGGGGGTTTTATAGTGCCTCAGTGCATAGCTGTGCACAGTGCTAACTGCGAACATGTCAGCTACAGTAGAATTATTCTGACAGCACCTTTTGCTTGCCAAGCAGCTTACTACCAACTAAGGTGATATATGAAGTAGATAATGGGACTAATGCCCAGTTATTTGTGCTAAGTTATTCACCATGGAATACAGAGTTTCCTACTTCTTTGCAGCGGGGTGGAACTAGACCTCAGTTTGTGTTGTTTATTCAACCTCCATGGTATTCGCAATCTGCGTGATAATCTCCTCATTGATAGCTACCTCCATATTGGCTCCCACGTCCCCTCCAACCCCCTCTTCGTAAGTCATTTGCTCCAGAATGTCCTGTGCTGTCAAATTCTCCTCAGTGACATGATCCATGACCGCTTGGTCCGTTCCAATATTCATAAGGGGTGGCCTCCCGACGTTGGACGCGGGAGGGATGAAAGCCTCTTCGGTTTCTGTCGCCTCCTCAAAGTCACTTGTTGGAATGTTGACCTCATGTCCGACAGTTTCATCTCGTAACAGCCAATCTGTGTCCATGTTACTGGTCATGTGACTGACTCTCTCGTGGGATTCAGAGGTCAGATTGTGTTCGTGGTGCTGCACTGTTTCAGCAGAGTGGTGAGTTTGAGTGATAACTTTTGGGCTGATGGAATTTCCAAGTGATCGAGTTTCTCCAAAGTTAGAACTGCAAGTAGTTTCAACCGCAGCTTCGGAGATTCTGCTCGGCACCTGGGCATGAGGTGAGATAACGATGACCTTATTAGACCCTGGTGTTTGCAATGTGAGTGGGTCAGCATTCCCACGCTTTCCAAGGTGATAATGCTGACTCCGTTGGGGTGATCTCTCCACCTGTGTTCTTTGATTGTGGGCAGTTGTAATAACCGCAGGGCCACTCAAAGGAGATGCACTCGCCACCTGGTCTCCCTTTTGGCTCATTGACGATGATCCTGGGAGCTGCTGGGGTGACGGCAGGACCACCTGGCGCATCGTTGTAGCGGTCTGCTGGGGATTCGGCCTGAGAGTCCTGACAATGATCCGAGGGGCAGTCGGGGGATTATGAACTGCTGGGCCGGCCTGCGAGAGATTCTGGGCGGGTTGCGGACTCCTTGGGGGTTGGCTGGAGTCCTGTGAGGTAGGGTCAGGCTGCACAGGGACTTGGATGATGTTCTGGGTACCGTCTGGGGAAGAGATGACAAAGATGTGGGTCCGCACGACTTTCTTAGCCACTCCGGCACCTGCTGCCGATGAAGGTACCTCTGGAGTAGGAGAGCTGACGGGTCTGGGGGAGGAGGGCTGCTGGGGGACGGAGACGATAAACCGTCCCATGGGTGTGTTTATGGTGCTGATGCCCCTGCTCCCAGGTAATTCAATGCCCTGGTTTTTGCCTTCTCCTGCCACTTGTCTCAATCCTGCCAAAGATACCTGCCTGAGAGAAGGATTCGCAGGGCCTGAGGAAGGTGACGGCACAGCTCCACCTGAGGTGTAGGGTGGGAAGTTGCTTTTAGTGGCCTTCCTTCTGGCAAGGATGATTTCGCGCTCGCGGTTCAGTCGCTCCAGTCTCCTGGAGGCATAGTCTGGGTCCTCCATGGAGCTCCTTTTGTATGGGCCTTTGCGTCTCCTCTGGGGCTCCTCGACAGTGAATGTCGTCTTGACCTTGGGCTGTCTGCCAGAGCGCGTTGGCTGGCTGAGTATGGTCTCCATGTCGATCTCATCCTCGCTTCCATCGCTCTGTCTGGCTGCTCCATCCTTGGCCATTTCTCCCTCTGCATCACCAGCATTGACATCTTTAGAATCCCCATCCCCACCGGCTTTGGCATCCACATCATCGTTGATCAATTCCACGTCAGAATCCTTTTCTGCGTCCTCATCTACAAAGACGTACGCACACAGAACTGTTCACTTTCTTGCTGTTCTTTAAATGAAAGCATAGAGCTAGGCCATGCCTTGATTACTTGGCTGCAGTTTGAAATTACATGTCTCCATAGGTAGTGGCTGCAGACATTACCACAGACTTGCATGTAATACTAACCGCAGCCGAGTGATTCGGACCATGACCACACCTCACAGTCCTACTAAATGTTTTTCTTTGTTACAGCCAACATCTCGCCATGGGTATTAAACACGAGGACATAAATAATAACAAGATACTCGGGAAGCAGCAACAAAAGGGTGTATTGAGAGAGATCATTTGTAGCAGAATGATGACAAATTAGATAACCATCGATCTCCTTCAATCCAAATGGAGGGAGAAGGGGAACTTAAGTGAGCCCCGTACCCTGTCATGCGTTCCACTTCAAATACTTCTTATTATAAATCAGTCCCCGTCAATTTTATCTAAATGAACGGAACATGGAGAAACACTACTCTGTAAATAATTTGCTGCATTCAATGAAAAGTGTGTATACTACATGTATTTCTCGCATTGGTTGCCAATAAGAATTGATGGTAACAGAAATATATTTTGACCTGGCCTGACCCCAGTGTACCGGTACCTTTGATCTTTCCCTTGTTCTTGCCTCTTCCCTTGCCTCTTCTCTTGCCGGTTGATTTACTCTTTCCCTTCTCGTTACTCTTCTTCTCCGCATGATTCTCTAGTTCCGAGTCAGAACTCGGCTCCTTGTCAAACAGCGACATATCCAATTGTTTTCTCTCTCCTGAGTCCAAAAAAGAAAAATGTAGGTTATGAAAACTAAATACTGACTTGGGTATTTTGTTGCCTATCTGATAAATAGGCAGTGGAGTGTCGACTACTGGGCCTGCACCCTGGTGATACAAGATCATGTGATTTACTTCTGACTTACAGGCTTAGAGGCATTGCCTTAGAGGCAATGTAAACTTTGGGCGACATTGCTGGCGATCAGCTGTTTCAAACAAGGATACCCTATGCCATCCCTAGTCTCTCCCCTGGTATTCCTTCAACTGTGCTGGATCATGATGCAGGATGACAAGTCTCATTTCAGTACCATCAACCAGTTGACGTCAGCACGTTCAGACTCCGTTATCAGAGTTCGGAATTACCTGGTGCCTCGGCGCTATCACGGCCCAGGCCCCCAACAGGAAACCCCAGGATCATAACTCCAAGCCCTCCCCTCATTCACCACATTTGGAAGAGACTATCTGAGACTTTTAATTTTGAAATAAAATTGAGAATTCTCTCTTCCTGAATAAAAACATGGAGCACCCCACTGTTTAGTCACCTATTTCTATCCCAGTGTGACTGCGATCTACCCCTGAAGATTGCCTTTTATAGTTGGAATCACATTTCATTCAATCGAGTGTCCTCATTTGAAACGAAACCATCAACTTACTGATGGCTCTGTCGAGTCTCTGACGGTTCAACCGCTCTTCTCTCTTGAACTTGTTCTTGATCTGCTGTCTGGTCCGCTTTGGGAACATCGCCTTGATCATTGAGAAGTCTGTGCCGACAGCACTCAGAGCTCTGTAGAACTTCTCAGTGTCTGGACGTGACAGAGAACAAGACAGGGAACAGCTTTGGCATGCGCTAACAGTCACAGTTTTACAACTTGTAACCGCACGAAGCGGTTAACTGGGTACCTTTTTTTTATTTCTGTTCCTTATAAAAAAAATTTTTTCCTGCACTTTAGTTGTGAACAGGACTCTGGATAAGGACATCTTCTCGCGAAAGCTTTCAACTTCTATTTTTTCTATGACTGCTCTTGTTCATGTTAATCACCCGTTTCATCCTTAAAAACAGATATCTGAAGATGTAAAATGCAATAAATAATCTATAAATGCCATACATCACTGCATGAGAATTGTAAAATGAACTCCATGCTTGAAACAGAAAGTGGTTTTTGTCAAAATGATGATTCTTGCTTTCATTTCTCCCACGCATCACATTCTATTCTGGCTGTGCTACAACCAAGGCAGGTGATACCTGAACGGAGTCAGCCGGTCCTCCTAGTCTACCCACCTTTTTGACTCCAGGCTGTGGTGTGCTTCCTGTCTCGGAAGCTGGAATAAGTCGTGCGAGAGAACTCCTCCTCCACGACGTCGCTGTCCGACAAGTGAAGGTTCTTGGCTGGAGAGGCATCCTTCACAAGACTGCGGGTGAAGAGATAAGAATAGCGTGTAAAATATGGCAGGATTCGCTCATGAACAGTCAGCGGTTGTCGGTTGCGATGGTATTATTCCGCAATGGGCTTGACCAAGGTGTAGTTTCAATTTCGACCGAAAATAACAGCCCTGTCAAGATGCCATAATTGTGATCATAAAGTCTTCATTTGCAACTACAAATTTCATGTTTAAATGGGCTGCACAATAAGGATACTAACTACAATGCGGTCAAGCTGAAGGCATGTAAAGGCAACTAAGGTAGCCTCAAAACGATCCGCATTTGGCCATGGAATGCAGCCAGAGATAGTAATTGGTGATTTCTGCACTGGGAGGAAAGCCACAGAACCTGGACAAAAGTCCTCGTGGCACCGGAGAGAACAAAGAACTCTACTCACATGGTCAGAGCTTGGAATCGATCCCAAGACCACAGTGGTGCCACCTGTGCCACCCAGGAAGAATAATAATAAACGGTTTCTCTCTTTTTTTTCCTACTCACCTGGTGTTATCTAGTATAATGGATCCATCAGGACCAATCTTGACCTGAGGAGCAAAGGGGTCAATGTCTTCTTCCTCATCATCCTCCTCGTTCTCAGAGTTATGAGCGCTGCTATTGACCGAACTGTGGTGCCAAAGAAAAAGGTTGAAATGTTACACACTGAACAAAATTATTCTCAAATATGGAGCACATTTATGACACAGTGGGCAAGGATCCAAGACTTTCCACATTGTGTGAAAACAGAGAATTCAATAAATGCACCGAGGTTCAAGACACCATGCTAGGGGAATAAGACTGCACACATTTCTTATATCAGCTCATGCTAGGTACTCACTTATTAGCACTGGCAACATTCTCTGTCATGATGGTTCGCGGAAACTTCTTCTCTTTACCGGCTGGAGTATTTCTGCGAAAATGTTAGACGAACAAAAGAAAACACATTTACAGAACTGTAAACCCAGTGAAACAATAGCAAAACCACTGGCAGATTCAAACTCAATGTAAAGTAAAACTTGGATGAATTCCACACAGTCCTGATCTGGCAAATCATGCCGAATCAGAAAGTGGGGATTTGGAATGATCGGAGGGATTCTCCAAAGACATACTTCATGGGGCTTGTCTTGGGGTTGAAGTAAATCAGGTCGCTCATGGTCATCTTGCTGCGTTCCGGAGGTTGTACCTTCTGCTTGACATAGTGACGTCTCCGTCGGGACGGAGTCTGACAAAATAAAAACAATTTGAACGCGATCACTGAGGCGATTTCAAGGACAGCAGAAAATTGATGTTTGATTTCTTGAAGTGGGTTCAGATTTTTTGCTTGCATGAAACTGCGGGCTACTCCCAGCCTGTTGACTGTTAAGAGCAACCAGCCTATTGACTGGTAAGAGCAACCAGCCTATTGACTGTTAACAGCAACCAGCCTATTGACTGTTAAGAGCAACCAGCCCATTGACTGCAAACAGCAACCAGCCTATTGACTGCTGACAGCAACCAGCCTACTGACTGCTGACAGCAACCAGCCTATTGACTGCTAAGAGCAACCAGCCTACTGACTGCTAACAGCAACCAGCCTATTGACTGCAAACAGCAACCAGCCTATTGACTGCTAACAGCAACCAGCCCATTAACTGCTAACAGCAACCAGCCTATTGACTGCTAAAAGCAACCAGTCTATTGACTGCTAAGAGCAACCAGTCTACTGACTGCTGATATCAACCAGCCTATTGACTGCTAACAGCAACCAGCCTATTAGTTGGGCTTTCAATCCCTATATGTACTTAAAATCTGGGCCAGTTCAGCACATCTTACAGCCTAGACTGAGGGAGGGAGGTAGAATGCCTCCAAGGTTTTGGCTTTTCCTTGGAGTATAAAATGCATTTATTATGAATACATTTGTGATTTTTCAATACAAATCAATGTGCAATTGTGTTGTTATGGACATTTATCCTTTAAAGGCTCATAGGCGCATGGAGCACATCACTGAGAAAAGATGGCCGACCTGTCTTGGAAAAAGAGTTGTTTTGCAAGAATGGCAAGTCCAATTTCATAAAATTGCTGCCAAAATGATCATTACGGGAAAAGCCCCGGGAGGCTTGGCTTGAAAACAAAAGATGCACCGCAACGATACTGCAGTGATACTGCCCCCATGGCTCTCTTAGGGTTAAATGCTCTTGTTGTTTCACTAAGAATAAGAAGGTTTCCCATTAACATTCTCTCCATGCTAATTCAGTTCCTGTGCACTGCTGACTCATAAGCATTTTTGTTGCAGGATTTTTAAAATCCAGGAAAGTTTTACGCCAGACATTTCTTCAATTCAATTAAGTTATGATAACTAGAACAGTGCATTAAACTATTTGCCCACCTCAGAATCTATACGGTCTTTCAACTCCCGAAGTTTCTTTTCGTAGATGTTCTCTGAGCCCACGGGGTGCTTTTCTGTGACACTGTCGGTCCGGGCAAGGGTGGGTCTGAGGGGCGTGGTTGTGGAAGAAGGGGCATGGCTGCTCTGGGAGGTGACTGTTGCGGGCAGCGATGGCTCTTCGCTGCGATTGGGGGCCTCTCTGGTTGGCTCCTTGTCAGGTGCTGCAAAACAGACATGTAGAGGTGAAAAAGTGACTAGATCTCACAAAATGAGTCTGATGATCATCTTGTCTCAGTAATGTGACATGTAGCTCTCAGTCTTTTAGTTTTAGTTTATAATTAAAAAGAGAAAACTGAACTTTTTGCTTTGATGTATCACTACATTGAACATCCTGAGGACAAGGAATAGTGCCGATGAAAAAATGTTTGGGGTTACAAATGATTTTCATTTTTCATTTTAAAGCATTTTACTTTATCTCAAAAGTGGGTCTAGGGAATTGCTACTCATTTGTTAGGATAAGCCTTTTGGACATGCTAATTTGGAAAAGGCAACACTTGTTTCAGTACTCTTCACTGGAGAAACATTTAGAAAGTGACGAGTTGGCTGAATATATAAAAGCAGGACTACAGAAGAGGGATGGCTTTGTCCAAGATACGTACTAGGGGTGCTTGACGCTGAAGCACTAATAACTCGCTGCACTGGAGGTGGGTGTAAAGGAGGTCCCATCTCACCAGCTTCTGGCTCTGGCCTACTGCCGCCTGCTCTGCCCACTCTCCCCCTGGCTCCTCCCCTCTCTACTTCAACCTCGCTATCCGGGGTCACACCACGGGCCCTGGCTGCAGTTTTGACCGGCAGGGCCGGGCCGGACCGCAAGCGTGGCTGCCCCAGGTTTGGGACGGCATTGATGCGCTTGCGACGGACGGTGGCAGACGACTTAAGCGGGGATTCGGGAGTAGACTTCAGTGAGGGTTTCGCCGGGTGTTTCGTGGGCGACACTGGAGTGGGTTGATTGAGTGCGCCCAGTGAGTCCTCCACTGATGGCAACGGATCTGGTTCTCCTTGAATGTCGTCTTGCTGGCGTTTTTCTCGGTCCTTCTCTCGCTGTCGCTGCAGTGACTTCGGCTGTTGCTGCTTGTCTGCCTGTTTTGGTTTTTCATGATTCAATTCTTCCTGCTGCTGCGTCTGCACTTTTGGTTCTTCTTGGTGTTGCTGCACACTGTTTACCTGGAAACCCCAAACAATGACAAGAAGGGCAAATAAAATTTTCCACAAAAGTAGAGTGCTAAACTTTGAATGACAATCATGCACACAACAGGTCCTTTCGAGGATAACTTTTGTTGAGATGGTCTCTTTTCTTCGTCAGTTTGTTAGGGCCACGCGGGAGGCTAGAAATCTGTTAAAATACACAGAGACTGTGTCAGGTTAATGGGGACTACTACATTTAGTTTAAAATTTGACATTAAATATGAATATTTAAAATAGGTTCACAATATGGGCTAAACTTGTCCATGCAACTCCTCAATTGAGTTAATATTCAAAACTGCCCTCTCTTTCAATGATGGTAAGAGCCTACCTGAGGTTTGGAAGGTTGGGGTATGGTTGGCTTGGTAGATGACCGGAGCCCTGTCTTGGGTTCGGCAGCCTCGGGTTTGGAGGCAGTTGGATCCTTGGCCTTCGACGCTGGGGTTGTCACGCTCCGGCGCGAGGCAGAAAGGTTGATGCTGGGGCGAATCTTGGCTCGTCTCGTACTCATGGCAGCTGGGTGAAGTGCTTATTCGCACATTCAGAGAAAAGTCAGTCCTCCTGACTCTGAACTGAAAGGAAAATTCCACAGCTGAGAGGTAAGACTCTGGAACAGTAAACGACATGCTAGGCCTGAAAAATGTATGCAGAGTGCTGTAGGCTTACCAGCACAATTGACACTGATTCAGTCTACATGTAGCTCACATTATCCACCGCAAAATTCTTACCTTTTTCTGTCAGCTGGTGTATTGTAATTTTCCCATTATATATGTTATATAAGAAAGAATTAATTTTAGCAGCCATTTATGTCATGATCAGATAGATGATGCAACAGTAACAGTCAAGACACCTAGACCTACCACTGGTCCTTACGTACGAACAGTCATCAATCAATGTTGCAGGGTTCGGACTTCAGACAATTCAGAGTCAGCTAACTGGACAAGCTGGAGTTTTGTACACTCATAATGATGAACTTTAATTCTCACTTTTTTCGTGTATACTGGCTGCTTAGAATAAATCAACACGATGTTATTATGAGGAAATAATGGTGAAAATAAATGATAAAACTAACCTCAGAGTCACACTGTTTCGTTTGCGGTGTCACTGAATTTACATTTTACTGTCACTACAGTACAGCGCTATCGTTCAATATAAATGGCGCCACCATTTGCTCAATCCTAGCAAGAGTTGGCCGTTTTCTATATTTGTAAACGCTTGGTGGCGCTGTATTCCATAATATGACACGTTACTCGCTCAGCGACGATAAACAGAAAGTGGTCTTCCAAGTCTCAGATAATTCGATAATTACTCTCTTTGTTGGAAAATAAGACTGATGACGTGCACATCTGTATAATCTGTAGTAGAGATGGACCCTGAATTGCAAAAAAAGTTGCAAGAGGACGGTGAGGATTGTTTTTGTAAACTCTTAGAACATGTAGAACTAGGCCTATACTTGCTGACGAGCACAAGCTTGACTAGGCCTGTATGGCCGGCATTAGTCCCACACGTACACGTAGGACTGTGGTGGCTCTCTTTTACAATCTGTCCTATATCTGTCGCCACCACAGCCTACTTCAAGTATGTCTTAAATGTCTGAAATCGAAACTGCTGGATTGTCGCAAACATTGAATCCTATATTCCGAAATGAGAATGACTGGACAATTTTACATGTTTACTTAGGCCTACTCCTGCATATTCCTCAGAGTTTGGACTATATGAACACCCTAAAGCTTTCCCAAACTGTATATTTTCCGATTATGGCACCTTGATACCTGGGCCGGTAATATTTATATGCTGACCATCATGACCATGGGCGGCGCCATTTTAAAAAAACAAAAGCAGCGCTTTTTGCCCCGGAAGTCTAGGCACCCAGTAGGTGCCAAGATGCATACTTCATGTTGTCATGGTACTGCTCATTTGCGCACGCACTTTGCTAGTGTACAATATGCCCACAGCATGTTTGTGGAGCATGATACAGTGACATGCATATTTAAGGTCATGAAGGTTATTCAAATTTAATTTCACCCCTTCCTTGTTTGTCTGTCATGCAAGGTATGACAGGGAACCAGTTTTGTATGGTATAACCATGGAGGTAGTCTACCTCCATGGTATAACCTAACTATAGCACCTCTCGGGTGCCTTGAAAGCTTTACTAGGGTGCTCATATAAAAGATCAAACTCTGAGGAATACGCCGGTGTAAGTACAATTGTCGAGTCTTTCTCATTTCAGAAGATATTAGGATTCAAAGTTTGTGACAATCCTGCAGTTTGGATTTCAGGCATTTAAGACAAGCCTTGAAGTTGAAGTAGGGCTGTGGTGGCAACAGAAAAGAGACAGATTGTAAAAGAGAGCCACTACAGCTCTACATGTGGGGCTAGGCCAGCCTGGGCAGGCCTAGGTCTTCAAGTTCAGGCATGGATTAGGGAAGAGTTCCATACACGGATGCTAGTAATTCTTTCCTACAATGATTTACTTGCCATCAGAAAGCAAAAAATGCCAGAAAAGCTCAATTTAGGAGGGAAAAAACCATGTTGTTTACTTAGAAAACATTGACTTAGAATTATTCAGACCAGTCCCATAGCCTAGGTTTGTGCACCTGTGCACAGGGACAGGGTGTCAAGTGGCATCTGTATGGAACTCTTTCCCTTTATTGCCAAATGCCGTGCATGTTCATGGTCAATTGGTATGGTCATGATGGTGGGCATTCTTAGCATGACATGCAGTGACGTTTGCCCTTTCCTACGGCCTTAGTTGTGACCTTGTTTTAATGTACCGCTATGGGGCAAACCTTCCCTTTGTTACTATTATAAGAAAGCACTGAAGAAGTTCCAGAATGTCCGTCATGTCCATGTTGTGAACAGTCTAAGTGTCCAAACTAGTGTCTAACCAAATATGAGGGCGCTCCATCATGCCCATCGTTTCTGTTGTAGACCGCATGGGTGATTTTGCACAAAGGGGGAAAGGCATTGTAGGAAGGAAAAAGGAGCAATGTTTCAGGCAGATGAGTGTGCATCCCAAGTGCTGCCAAATGTTAACACCTTCACTCACTGAACATTTAATGTTAAATGAAGAATATGGAACCAACTTCACACCAGTCATGTTGCTAGCATTATTGGATATCATTTACAATCCAAATCATCCCTTCTCGTTATAAGTTCCTAAAAATAATTCAAGTTCTGCCACCCAGCGCCACCAGCCGCAAGACAGAATAAGGGCAATGTCATGGACGCTGACCATGATTGATCTGGCCTCTATTTTTAATCATGAATGACCTCATTTCATTGAATATCAAATTTGTTTTGACCCAAGTATGTTAGATATTATTTATGTACCCATGTTTGCCCAAATTATTTTCCTTAGTTTTACCAAGGACTTGTTAAACTTTACCTCCAGTGTATACATGTTCCTTCAAAACATCTGAACATACTCCTGGACAATGTACATGTTGCATTTTACCTTCTTTTGAGTTCTCTCAAGTTTTATAACATCTTCAATTCTGCCCTTTGTTCAGAGACATTACAGGAGTTTCTGCAAGATGACTTCAACGTCCAAGAGCACACCAACCAGGTCATGCAGAGCATGGCCATCACTGAGCAGCTGTCGAAACTCGCGGAGGGGATCAGTCTGTTGGACAAGGAGCTACATGCACAGGTAGGAGTGCTAGCTGGGCATTGTGGGTCAAACCAACCTGTAGTGCATGGGTTGTGGATTTCATTCTCCGCTGATTGATACCAGGGCCCAAATAGAAATTGTACTCTGAGCACATATTATGTGCCGAGCAGAAACCATCAGGGGAACCAGCTGCAGGGAGTATGGAATGTATGACAGTTTGGATGGCAATCTGTTTCTGCTTAGCAGGTATTTTTGATGCCCAACAAAACTCTGCACTATGCAGCAGCTGCATGATATCAAACCCAGAGTCTCATGCCAGAGCTGTGTGAATAGCCTGGCCATCTAATAATGGAAATGTCAGAATTTTTAGCTAAGCTTTGATTGCGAAGCTCCATTTTTGATCAGGTGCTAAGCTCCGCATTCTTCCTTCTCTTGCTTAACCTTACAGATTCAGGCTTGTTTTGATTATGAAAATTTAACCAGAACACTGTCATACGTAGCAAAGCGCTGCAGGTGTACAAGTTTATAGGACATTGCTCCACTGGGTCATTGGTACTCTGTACTTAGTAGAACAAACTGCAAACTCTCTGGGTCAATGAGAGCTAAACTCTCAGCTAGCCTGTTAGATCCACTGGCAACCTCAGACTCTTACCTTGGGGAAGTTGACCTGTTAGATGTTTATGTTTGGCAGGCTTTTCTCTTGCCCAGCCATTGTGTATAGCTGTGTTGAGGAGGATTTGCAGCTCAAGCATCCAGTAGGAAACTGGATCTAGGAAACTGTACACTGTTTGCACATCATACTTAACCTTAATACTCAAAGAGAAGCCAATCAATGAACACAGTTAGTAATGTTAACAGATACGTAAGTGCGGCCAACAGGTTCACTCATTATTGTCCACACTTTGCATGCACAAACTGCCACCCTGGTATGGCACCATTCAAAAGTGCTGCATGTCCGTATGAACTGTTTGATATAGAAAAGTGGGGTTTTTTTTGGCTCTACAGGTTTCAGCTCACCATGAAGACTTGCTTTCTCAGGCCACTGGCATTGAAACTCTAGAGGGCGTTCTTCAGATGATGAATACCAGGATTGAGTCACTCCAGTCAGCTGTGGAAAGGTCAGACTCCTTTCCATTCATTTTGGAAGATTTGAGATGATGAAGAAAGGCGGTTTTTAGCTTTTGAAAAAAAAAATGGAGAAAAGTTAGAAGTGCCAGGAGTTTTGTAAATAACAATCTTTTCCTTGGGCCTTTTAGTTCACTCATGACTGGAGCCTGTGTTTCTTTTTTTCACACCTGTTTGTTTGAAATGTGTGATTGCTGCTCACGGATTTGAGTGGAAAATTTAGGGGAATTGTAACCCAAAATGTAATTGCAAAAGAAGAGTAATTAAGAAATCCTTTTTTTTCAGGATTCAAAATAAAATTGTCGAACCTTATAACAAAATAGTTGCCCGAACAGCCCAACTACGGAGACTTCAGGTAAGCAGCAGACTCTCTGTCTGATCAATTTGATTTAATAAAATGTCTAGAGATTTCTATAAATGCTATTCTCATTATGTATTCTTGAGGACAGTGGTAGCTCTTTTGTGTTGGGTGGTCGGAGGCCCTAAACTATATTTCAAGGTCATGAAAGAAATTAAAGGTACACATGTATTTGTCAATAGAAGAGAAAGAAATATTTGATAATGATTTGATTGAATGTAATTATGCCTCCAGGAGGCTTGTGACTTGCTGCGACGGATTATCCGCATACTGTATCTTAGCAAAAGGCTTCATAGCCAGCTACAAGGAGGAGCTAGAGAGATCACCAAGGCAGCACAGAGCTTGAATGAATTAGGTTAGAGCTGTCTGACCCTCCCCTTTTCCTATCTTCACCCACTTCCCTTCCGCCATCTCTCTCTCCATCTCCACTTCCTTCTATTTCCCCGTCTCTCCTCCCTTTTCCCCATTCCCCTCAAGATCTAGCGCGGGACAAATACGAAACTTGCTCACATTAGCATCATCCAGTTTTCAAATTCCATTGGTCAAACAGCCAGTTTTATGCAGCAGATCATCGTGGTATCAGTGTTGATGACTTCTTCTCTTGATGTCTCAGACTTCCTGTATCATGGAGTTGATCTGAAGGGAATTGAAGTGATTGAGCAGGATACGCTGTTTATCAGGAAAGCCAGGCGGGATGTGGAGAGGCAAGCTCAAAAGATGCTCCATCAAGGGACGGAGACGCAGGTAGAGAAGAGACAAAATTGCACCCACTTCTCGTTAATTTGAGTCCCTTGCAGTGAAGGGATCTAGACCCTAGAAGTTAATGTCTGATAGGGTAATGGTGTTGGCGCAATGGGTCAATATGCATAATCACCCGATTGCTTTGTGCAAATGGTTGATTCTGTAGTAAATCTATAACTTTGCTTCACTTTTTTGGGGCTGTCTTTCACAGCTGTGAATAAGAAAGAAAGGTTGATGGAAGAATTATCAAGAAATTGAGCAAGAGGATAAGTGCAGATTGCCCAAAGTGATAATTCTTTAAAATTGTCAACAACATTTTGAAAAACACAAGACGAACAAGATAAAGAGAGCCTCTGGCATACTGTCTCGTCAATCAATTCCAATAGTCAATCATCTAGGAATTGCTGTCAAATTCCTCAGAACCAGACCCAGGTGGCCACCTCCCTTCAAGTCTTCCACAATCTGGGTTGTCTCCATGAGACGGTGGACCGCATCGTGGATGAGAGCCAGGAGACTGTTAAGAAAAACATCCGGGAAGCACTGGACGTGCAGACTCCGATTCATTCCCAGTTCCAGCCTGGCAGAGGTATTAAAGCTGACTGAGCCTAGGCCATCACGTCTATGGTAGTGGTTGCAGCTATTTCACATAGAGTCGTGTGCAATTTCAAGCCGCAGCCAAGTAATTAGGACTCTGCCTTTGTCTTAAAGCAAACATGAGCTTAGAGGGGGATCCATCTGGTCTGGGCCAATGTCAATTTGGTTACCAGGGAAAATCAAGCAGTGGTACAGTCAACAGACTCAACCTGGTCATACTTCTTTATTCATTTGATTCCTTTTTTCTCTTCAGTGATTCCATAGCAAAAGAAATCTTTAAACTGCAACGTCTGTCAAAATCCACCAGGGTTTTTAATGATTTTGCAGGATTTAGGAATTAATATTGCCATATCATTCAAATCCAACATGGTAACTCAGCACATTCTTTATACCTAAAAAAGACAAGTCCCTGGTAAATTTTTTGTTCGAAGACACATCAACTATCGATTATGACTGGTGTCCTTGGCAGGAGGTCCAGGCCGGGCATCAATGCCTACCACCGGCAACACTGCTACCTTCAGAGCAACCCTCTGGACAAACCTGTCAAAGCTGATGGATCAGATATATGCAACCTGCGGACAGGTAGGATTAAAAATATTGCCCCATGCATATTTCTCTGTCAGTTTGCCAACCTACGCCCAGAAAGCCTTTGTCAGATCAAGTTAGAGTGAGACTTTTTTTTAAATTCTACATACTCCCGGAGAATTGTTAATTGATCTTTGAAAATCGAGTGTTCAAGCACGGGGCAGGAACTTCACCGAGGCATCAGAGGCAATTGCCTTGATGCAACTGGTCTTTGCCTCAATGCCTCTTGAAATGTTCCTATTGATTTTCTAATACAAGTGCCCTTTGCCAAGGAGAAATTGCCTTGCCCTTCAAGAGCGAAGTTCCTGCACTACAAGTATTAACCACTTCCTATTACAAAAGAAACTATGATGAACCATGTTTTATGAAATGAGATGTATTCCTTAAACACGGCTGATCTTGACATTAACCTTAACCCCCAGGCCCTTTTTGTGAGAGATCCTCCTCAATCCTCCAGAATCCTCCAATTTTGGGGTTGAAAAAATTGGATTCTCCCTCAACCCTCCGAAATCCTCCATTCTTGGAGGTGTGCCTACTACCTCAATCCTTCAAAATCCTCTGACAATTCCTGTCATTATGTTGAGGCAGTGCAAATAGCATTTTTGAGCTGTGTGGTTGATTCAAAAGAAATATCGGGCTGAATCTATGCATGACTGAGCAAGAACAACACAAGGTCTAACCCACAACCTTAACTCGTGGTATCCTTTGCAATTGGCCATGCACTTTTGCCATTCATCCTCAATCCTCCAAAATCCTCCAAAACCGCCCGAAGGATTTTGGTTGATTGAGGAGGGTGAGGGTTCAAGACTACATTTCATGTGCGCCTTGCTCACATCAACCAACCCGTCAGGGTCTTGTATGATGGTTTATCTGTTGTCAGGTACAACATCTCCAGAAAGTTCTCTCCAAGAAGAGGGATCCTGTGACTCATGTCTGCTTCATGGATGAACTGAAAAAGGTCAGCAATCAAGTTCCAAGTCACTCTGATGACTGATAGCCTTAGACTATTTGCCTCTGTCAGATTCTCCTGCTTAAAGTACTGCTTTGAAGGTGTTATTGGTTGAGTTTCTGCGTCGTTTTGTGAGGAGGATGAGTCGCGTGTGTTTTTCCTTGCGTTTTGAACAACTTTGACTGATGGGTGTGTTTTTATGTTTGCTCAGGAGGGTCGGACTGACATCATGGAGTCATTCTGGAAATCGCTCACTGACACACTGAAAGGAGAATTTGCCGGGACAGCAAATGGTGAGTGCCTTTTTTTCTCTTATTATACTCTTAGTTTACATGCAACCAAAGCCAACTGAACAGATTTAATCTTTGACGTATATTCAACATGGAGTGTTTACGGTGATCTGTGCTATAGAGACACTGTTATCAGAACAGTGACAGCCATCTGTTTACATTTCTCCAGTGCACCTTAAGCAGAAGCGCCTCCTCGTCAGTTAAGTGGGAGTGTTCATTTTGTCGGTCGTGTCATGACTGTAATGTGTGCATTTCATAGTTGATTTTGAAGCAGTGAAGGGCAGTTCTCACTAAAGGAGCCGCCGTTGCTATGAAAATTGCACCCTCTCTTGGTCCGGCTTTGGGCTCTTGCATGAGAGAAACTTGTGCAAAGATCCCAGCTCTCGGTAAACAACAGCCATCCAAAATTGTAACATTATCTCAACATGTCTATGATAATGCATACATTGATTATGCTCCATTTAGGCACACACTTGCGTTAGCACAAGCAAACCTTGGTCATTCAGCATCCTTATCACTTCATTCCACTTTTATGCTATCCCTGCAGCCTCTACATTCGTGAAGCAAGCGTTTGAAGGAGAATACCCAAAACTCCTGCGACTCTTCAACGAGCTCTGGAAACGCCTTCAGCAATTCAGTCTAGCTACGCCCACTGCTGGAGGTGACCCCGCCTACCTGCCGTCGCCCAAGGCAGAGACATTCCCTGAGCAGGAGATGGAAGAATACAGGTAAGCCAAGCTGTTAAACCCGTCGGTGTTACTTCTTTTTTTAACAATGACTTTCATTGACTCTTAGTAGGGATATGTATAGAAATTCATACTCAAACCCACAACTAGATGTCTTAACTACCTAACCACCAAATATGCTAGGTTCAAGACAAATGAGCATAGGGTACCCTGCCAGACTTTATCTACTTTTGTTTCTGAATGGCTACATATATCCAGCACGTCAATTCTTTGTCTGGTGATGTTATCTAGTTCAGAGAAGGCCTTGAAGGAGTCCCTCTCTACGTTTGAGAATGCCTACTTGACACGGTCGTTGTCTCGTCTCTTTGACCCCATCAATCTGGTGTTTCCCAGCGGAGCGTCCAGCCCACCCTCTGACGATGAGGTGGAGAGTATTGCCAAGTCCATTGCAAGGTAAAAAAATACACGAGAAATTCACAGGAATGATTGTAAATACATGTGATGTACATATTTTTGTGTGGCAGTTACAACAGATTCCTGGATCAGACATTTAGAAGCATACAAGCAGAAAAGAGTGCAGTGGTTTTCACCAAAGATTATATAGCGCCGCGTAGCGGCGCAAGATGGGTATTTCAGCCATAAAGGTGTTATCACCATGGGCGCCATTCGAGTGTGAACGTTCATGTGTGTGCATGCCTGTCGCTGCGCCTGCGCATTAACAGGCACTGCGCAGGCGTAGTCCAACCAGAATGGCGTCAGTGTGATAACGTTTTACGCATATTCATGGTGAAGTTCCCCATCTTGCACCGCTATGCGGCGCTATACGATCTTTTGTTCTCATCCTGTAAAAACATTTTATTCTGTGAGCATTTCATTTTCAATACTTAATACATAAACTTCCAAATATTGAGAGTAGCGTTCATTTCAACGACTAATTGGGCCACTCTTTTGTGAAAATAGCTTTGTCATTAGTTATAATGCATGGGAACAATTTCATAAGTCGGGGGAAAAAACAGCTGAGTGCAGAAACATTTGACTAACAGCGAAAGGACATTACCTGCCAAACTTTAATGTGATGTGCTTTGCTTTTAACCGGTTCTCTGATTCTTTTTCCTGAAAAGTTTTCTTCTGAGTACTTCTACTTGAAATTTGAGCCAAGCTTGGTTGTCGTGTCTTAAAATTGACACCGCAGCCCTAAATATCAGATGCGATGTAAATGAAAGTTTTGTATTATATTTGGTTTGTCTCCAGTGAGTTGAACGTTGCCAGCGTGGATACCGGTCTGAGTTTATTGGTTGCCCGCAATGTGGCTAAGACTGTTAAACTGTACTCTGCCAAGTGTGAACAGCTGGTAAGTATAACTGTCAAATAATCAGAGAAAGACGCAAATTATCTTGAGTTTGAATATGAACAGTGGCTTTTATTTCATTCATGATTTTTACCTCCAGCTATCCACTGACGGTGAAGCGACCCAGGTCATTGCTTCACCGACCCCGGGCCAAATGAGGAATGTGGCTGTCGTCAACTCCCTCTTTCACTTTCACCAGGCAGTCTGCAAGGTTGTGGACAGTATGAGCAACTTCCCTGGTCAAGCTGTGCAAGTTGTACAGCTAGCACTGCAGGTGAGTGGATAATGTGGAGAAGTGGAAGTGTGTGGACAGTATGAGCAACTTCCCTGGTCAAGCTGTGCAAGTTGTACAGCTAGCACTGCAGGTGAGTGGATAATGTGGAGAAGTGGAAGTGTGTGGACAGTATGAGCAACTTCCCTGGTCAAGCTGTGCAAGTTGTACAGCTAGCACTGCAGGTGAGTGGATAATGTGGAGAAGTGGAAGTGTGTGGACAGTATGAGCAACTTCCCTGGTCAAGCTGTGCAAGTTGTACAGCTAGCACTGCAGGTGAGTGGATAATGTGGAGAAGTGGAAGTGTGTGGACAGTATGAGCAACTTCCCTGGTCAAGCTGTGCAAGTTGTACAGCTAGCACTGCAGGTGAGTGGATAATGTGGAGAAGTGGAAGTGTGTGGATAGTATGAGCAACTTCCCTGGTCAAGCTGTGCAAGTTGTACAGCTAGCACTGCAGGTGAGTGGATAATGTGGAGAAGTGGAAGTGTGTGGACAGTATGAGCAACTTCCCTGGTCAAGCTGTGCAAGTTGTACAGCTAGCACTGCAGGTGAGTGGATAATGTGGAGAAGTGGAAGTGTGTGGATAGTATGAGCAACTTCCCTGGTCAAGCTGTGCAAGTTGTACAGCTAGCACTGCAGGTGAGTGGATAATGTGGAGAAGTGGAAGTGTGTGGACAGTATGAGCAACTTCCCTGGTCAAGCTGTGCAAGTTGTACAGCTAGCACTGCAGGTGAGTGGATAATGTGGAGAAGTGGAAGTGTGTGGATAGTATGAGCAACTTCCCTGGCCCAGCTGAGCAAGTAGGCAAGGTTGTGGATAGTATGGGCAATGTTGTTGGCCATCCTGTGCAAGTTATACAACTGGCATTGTAGGTTATTGGCTAAAGTTGATCAGTTTAAGGTTGTGGTTAGAATCAGATATCTTTGTTGTAATTAAAAATATTTTCATTGTTTTTGGAAGTAGCTTTCCATTAATTTTTAAAAGTGGATCTTTTGTCTGTCATTGTTAGGATATCGTGGCTTTGATGAGTAATGCACTCAAGCCACTGCTCAACTCCATCTTTGATTCCATTGAGGCAATCATTCTCACCATGCACAATGAGGACTTTAAGGGGTAAGTCTCTACAAGCACACACCCATAAAATGTGGTCATGGTGATTGGAGACTTCAATACTGATGATTTTGTAGAGCACTGAAGGAATAAAAGGCAAAAATTTAGAGCATTTGAATCCTAAAGTTAAAAAAATGAATATTGACAAGCCAAGCCACACTAGCAGTCTGCTTGAGATGAGTTGAATATGATGTTTGAAATCTTGAGCCAACACCTCTGAGGAACTAATGAGCTCTATACTGAGATGAACGATGCCACAACCAAATCCGTTATTTTCCACCGTGCACACTTATCAAGTCTCAGCCAAACTTTACATCATGGAATGTTTCCTCTCATCTCATTTTACTTTGTTTTTGTATTTTTGCCTGATTTCACGATATTGGGAATTTTGTCTCCTGACAGTGGACAGCCAAGTGGATCAGGCAAGGAGGCTGTCGATGCACCATGCTCTCTGTACATGAGGGAGCTGCAAGGCTTCATTGCACGCGTACAGATTGACTATCTAGCTCCATTCAAATGCAGCGACTTTGTCATTGACAGGTAAGGATACCGACATTTACTCCACTTTGCCAAGTCCTTCAAAATCCAGTACCTGGTTTTGCAGTGACAAATTCGATACAGTTCAGGGCCTGACCCCCAGTTACTGAGCTACTTAGGAGAACATAATGTTTATTTGTGTGAATGTTCTGGCTAAGCATAAATTATCAGGGGACCAGCTACAAGCAGTACAGATCACAAGGTACTTTGGTTGGTACCCTGTATCTGTCTTAGCAAAATATTTTTCTATACCATTTAACTTGTGTGCTTATTTCAGTTACACCATGGAATGAATAAGCCCTGTTACTTTAGATGTTCATGGGACTTGAGGAGCGCAGATTCCAATCAAAAAGTATTCGATGTGGATTGGAAATACAGTAAAGGAATTGTTAAGAATTGTTATGGAAGTTATTTTGTTTTAAGGTTTTTACAGACTTTTCTTTGGTCATTCATGCTCCCTTCAGTGTGCATCCAATGGCTTGTGAAGCCATTGAGTTGTTTGTCCGGCACGCCAGCTTACTCCGCCCCCTCGGTGAGGGAGGGAAGATGAGACTAGCCGCTGACTTTGCTCAGGTGAGTCGGGCGAGATCTGGCCAAAAAGTGTCGAGGAAATAAAAGTGACCCTTGGGAGATTTGGCAGGTATTTCCTGAAACGTTTAAATCCTCAGCAAGTCTTCTTCCTTTTGGTATGTTGTTTGTGGAACACGGTACATTCCCATAGCGTTACAAGCCGGAGTGAGCAAACGTTATGAGAACACCACAAATCCAAAGATATTGTCAAAATCTCAGTGTTTTCCTTAGCCTCAGGCCTCGTCTCCAGAGATGTATTTCCTTGAGTTGCGATCCTCTGGCTCGATGTCTCACAAACACCAAATTATTTGCTTTGTGGCCATCAGAAAGTTTTTTTATTTGTTGCTGTGAGCACTTAAAACGTATAGCCGAGCCTGCGGTGAAACCGACGATGAAGGGGAAAGGCACCAGGCCGTACTCACTCAAATTCAGGATGGGAAGTTTTGTTAATAGGATCAGGACATCTTGATAGAAATTCCAAACCTGCTCTGACACTACCTAATCTAAAAGCCTAAAGGTTAGGTCATCATTTCTCAATTACTGCCGTGTCGTAAAAGTGCATAACACTGTGATTTTGAAATGCTACATCTGTTATAATTCATACTGAGTCTGTCCACCCATGTGACTTTTATCAGATGGAGCTGGCGGTGGTGCCACTGTGTCGTCGTGTCTCAGATCTAGGCCGTCCTTACAAGCTCTTGCGAGCGTTCAGGCCGTTGCTCTTCCAGACATCCGAGCACATCGCCAACAGTCCTGCCATGGGAGAGATCATCCCGCACTCCACAGCGCTGCACTTCCTCTTCGCCCGAGCCCCTCAGGAACTCAAGTCACCCCATGAGGTGAGAATTCCAGTCAGAAAAATATTTCTCGTCATTTGTTTGAGTGATAGCAAGATTTCTGAATTGCTCTGAAGGATTCCCAATATTGCAGCCACCAAGTGGAGTTTTGAATAAGTGGGGATATTTTGCAATTCTCACTTTGGGAAAAACAAGCATCAAAATTTTGTTTGTAAAATTAAAGCAACATTAGGTTCAATGTGATTTTTTTCTGATAAGGGTATGGGCCCCAACAGCTAAGTTTTAAAGTGGTAAATCAACTTAAGAAAATACTTTCTTGGAAGTGAAAGTTTGAAGTTTGAGGTGAATGGTATCAAACATTTACACTGTGTGAAGTACTGTCGTCTTGCATAGAAATTCTGCTTCAAAAGCATGAAGCAAAATTGTTTGGGTTGTGTGAATGAACGCCTTGGCAATGCTCCTCAGGTTGCTGGCTGGTCGACAGCGCGTTATTCCCAGTGGCTGAGTGAACACACGTCTGAGAAGGAAAGGCTGGCGCTCATCAGGTGAGTGTGTGTGTGTGAAACAGTAGCAGGGTACCAGTTGCGTTGGAGGATGTTTATTCCGTGCATGACTGTCCAGCCTTTTGCATACAGCTTACATCTAGAACACGCATTTAGAAATATAATGTGTGGTGTACTTAGTACTCGGGAAGCTGATGTTTGATGCTTCAGGAAGAGTGTTATGGTATGTTTCTCTCACAAGTAGTCATCAACAGTCTCCTTACTATGGAGATTGGAGTGTGTAAGGCACATACTGCACGAGTAGGCACCCAATTAGCTAGTGCTTTTTAAACTGTTTAATACCTGCCATGGGATGAGCTTTTGACTGGCAGGAAGAGCTAAACTAATAGATATTTATCGTAACAATTTTTCACACACCCTAAAAGGTTAGGGTTACAGAGCATTACAGACATAATGGACGGTGTTCGTTTGAATTTGGTCTTGTGTTGCACACAGGGAACCAAAGTGGATATTCTTTGCAGAATCTTGGTTTGATCTTAACCCACAGGGGAACCCTGGAGGCGTATGTACAATCAGTACGAGCAAGACAGGGAAAGGAGTTTGCCCCTATCTATCCAATCATGCTCGACTTGTTACAAAGAGGAATGCAGGCAACGGGGTCAGAACTGTGATGCAAGCGTAGCTGGTATTCGTGGCAACTGTTCAACCATCTTTAAGTGGAAAAACATGAAATTTGGGGGCATCTTGTCTTCTCGGTTTTTGTTCTATATATTAGAAAAGGAAACGTGTGGTTGATATGAATTTATCAAGTTCATGGATCAGTAATGTATTTTATGAAATGTCAGGTGTACGTACAGGCAAAGGTTCTTGGTGCATTATTTGAATTTTGAAAAGTGCCAGAAATCAGGCTTTTACTGGGCTCACATCCCTGATAAGGAATGTGGTGTACGCATAATGTGATACAGCATAATGTGCTGGAATTTAGAATTCCAGCTCAAATGATGCAGATCCTGTATTGAAAACAAATTGCTCTGGGCAGAGCGCATTTATTTAAAATGAAATGTTAAAACAAAGAAATAAAATTGGAAACCAACAAATAAAATGACATCATTTTCAAAAGTTGAAAAGGAAGCCTCAATTATGAAATGTATAAATGAAAATATTTTGTTTCTGTCATAATGCTTTTTTGGATTTGTGGTTGTCCCTGTGTTTAACGTTTACGTATTCAGTATCACTCTTCATTACTTAAAAGTTTTGCTTAAAACTTGG
Source organism: Acanthaster planci (assembly GCF_054643075.1). Classification (NCBI taxonomy): domain Eukaryota; kingdom Metazoa; phylum Echinodermata; class Asteroidea; order Valvatida; family Acanthasteridae; genus Acanthaster; species Acanthaster planci. The sequence continues at coordinate 16,867,564 of NC_141780.1, read as the reverse complement.
CACAAAAACAAGTTTGGTTTCCCATTTTTGGCAACCCAATTTAGATTATTGGTAATAAAGCAATATATATTTCTGTTAAAAAAGGCAAGTATCCTCTCCTGTTCATCCTTAACAAATGAACAAGTATGGCATAGTGGCCATTGTGGTGACAAACACTGACTCTAAAAACCTAAGAACTCTTAAAAGTGACATGAAAGAACCACAAAAGGTTTTTACAAACAAGAAATCGAACTTCTGCCTGAAATCAGGAAGTCTTTTCCTCAGTAAAAACAAGAAAGCAAATTGGAAGTAAAAATTAAAGCTCAAAACATTCTCAAAGCAATGTACCGTAGTAACCTACCTCAAGCAAAATTCGGTTGGAAATGTTCGGTTAAATCCATTTTACTGTACATGTAGTTTTATGAATCTGATGAACAAAGGTTATAGTGTAGCGCCACAGCCTATGGGTGAACTACGCATTGGGGTGTGTTGGCACAATCACTGCTGTCGTCACCATTGCTCTCAATGATGACATCGTACTCCTCTAGCATTTCTGGACCTTGAGCGACGGGATAAGCCCCTGTCCACCTAGGATCTGTCCTCATGCACAGGTTAGCCTTGTGCTGTTCATGATTCCTGACATTCACAGTGTTCTTTGCATCACCCATAAAATCCTCATCCTTTGTGTATCTTTTGGCATCAGATCTGGGGGTGTTGCTTCCCATCTGTGACATGTACTTCCATTTCCTGCCTTTCTGGTGGCTGCTGACGGGTCTCCTGTAGATGAAGGGAGGGTGATTGTCTTGGCTCCAATCATCTGAATCCTCTTGGTTACCAGACTTGTCAGATTCAGCTTCACCAACTTTGTAACTGTTCTCCTCAGGGTTGTGGTTTGTGTTCACATGTGCATCCTGTTGCGGACTGCCCGGGGTGGTCTGGTGCTTCGTGTTCTCGCCAGTTCTTGGAGATATCCTCCCTCGATGTTCGGGTTGTCTTCCTTGGATGACGTCAGGGCTTGTGTCACAGGTCTGATGATGTATTTGTATCTGTTGCTGGGAACTCACCTTGTGTGGACTGTTGCTGTAAGTTGGAGCACTGACCTTCCAGGGGTTCTTGAATGGACTGGATTTGCCTCCAGGTTTTTTGGATTGTGCAGCTTGTCTCAGTTTTTCAGAAAGCATCCCTCTGCCCCTCCCCAAGCCAAAGGGAAAAGGACTTGGAGACGTACCACTAGGTCCACCAACAGGCTCACAAGAATGAGACATCCTTTGAGTTGAACAGTATTCTGTCTGTCTCTGTGCATGTCCATTGATAACTTCATTGTGTTGATATTGATGAGTTCCTGTTGTTCGCTGCATGGTTGGAATGTTAGTATTTTTAAGCATCTTGTCTTGGTGCTCCATTCCCGCTTGAGGCCAGCCTTCAAGGGATGGCATGTCTTGGTCTGGTTCTACGAGCTGAGTTTCTGCTGCTGGACAGGGGTGGGTGGAATTGTCTACCAGCGAGGTCTCACTTCCAAGATTGTGTGTCATTAAATTTGACTGTAGCCTGGAAGTTGCAGCTTTGAGATAAAGATGGTTTTTAAGAGAGGTGTGCTGAGGTTCTTGCAAAGGAGGACAACCTTGGAAAGATAGGCCCCTCATAGGTGGGACCTCCCAGGAGTAGTCATCCCACTTCTCGATGTCCTCACTCTGCTGTTCAGAGCTGGCAGCAGCTTCATCTTGCTGATGCTCTGCACCATGAATTTGATGAGAGACTCTTTTTGTGTCGTACTCCTCATCCCAGATTTCTGGGTCCTCCCCTTCATCACATATTTGGATGGAATCCAAATCAGATGTTATCTTGGATCCCAGTGAAGCAATTGTCTTTTGGGCACAATCATTTGGAATGGGTATAAGTGAAATGCCAAGCTGCTCTCTCTCCATCAATGATGGCTGGTTCTTGGCACTGGATAAGCTTACACTGTCTCTGATGCACAGTGGTTCTTTAGTTGATGGGATGGTGTTGGTTTGAGTAAGTGGTTTATCAAAATCACAGACCTCTGGATCAGAGAACGTGCCACTTGACAACACCACCTCAACACCATCTTCTTGATGTATCTCTGATTTTTCCACTCTACGCAGTCCTTGAGTTGGTTCTAAGTGCCTGTCCTGATGAATTCGTAAAATACTCTGACGGGCAGGGATTTTCTGACCTTGCAGGACTTGAACTTTTGACAAGGGTTTAAGCTGGTTCAGGTCACTGTCATCGAGAAACTCTGTAAATCCTTTAGGATCCTCTAGATCTGAACACGAGACTGAAAAGGATGAGTGTACTCTTGGTTTCTTATCTACTTGTATGTAGCTTTGAGAAAGTGAATGTGTGGAAGAACCCTTGGCATCTGAGATTCTATCCCCAGGAACAAATTCACTGTTACCAATGGGAACATTCTGCTCTAAGGATAGCTTCTCATGAACTTCTCTTCTGTGACTGGTGGGATAAAGTGTTGGCACCGTACCATCATTTGTTTTATTAGATGGCACGCTTGGGGATTCATCTGTAAGTTGCTCAACTGAGCTGAGTTCCACTGATGGATTGGTGTTAAAACTTTCACTTTGCAGACCGTTTGAAGGATTTTCAGTGGAAACTGACGACACTCTTTTATTGGTTAGATCAGCAAGATGGGATACTTTGCAAGGCTTCTCGACCGCTGAGCACAATCCAGGTTTCTCTTGTTGGCTGGGCTTGGAGGTGTACAGTGTCTTCTCACTCTCATTTGGTGTACTTGTCTCAAAAGGTCGACTGTCGGATGAATCCTGAGCGGCCAAGTGGTTCATATTCGGGACTTCAAACTGAACTTTTGGCTTTAGACAGTTTGTATTGACCTCGATATCACTCTGATAACCTGCTTTGTCCTTTCGCGCAGAAGTTTCCCCCACTGGATGGCTGGAATCCATACCCAGATGTTGTGTTGCGACCGCTCCATTTGGTGTCTGACCAATTTCACTGCACTTGTCTTCTCCTTGTTCTGTAGTTTCTCCTTGTTCAGTAACACCACTGCCTGGTTGTGATGCTAATTCCTCACTGGGTTGGCTCTCAAGATCCTTTGATGAGTGAGCCCCAACATCCATCTTTGATTCTTGTTGCCACAGTAGCAATGCATCAGGTTCCTGACCCCCATCCAGTAATTCCTCATTATCGTCCTCCTCAGGTGGAAGAGCAGGCGGTTGGCAACCGGTGTAGGCACCGCACTCCAGGCAGTATCGAATCAGAGCTCGCCAATGCTGATCCTATTTAGAAAACAGAGGCATACTTAGGAGTCATCTCAAATCTCGTCCGGGGAAAGTCGAGGACAAACTGTGGAAGAGTGTGAATGTTGAAGGCTCCTGAAAAGCTTCCCCTCAAATTTCCCAGAATGACGTTACCAGTATTTGTATACACGTTCTCCCCCTCCCCCAATTGGGGTTTGGGCCAAGCAGGCCACTCAAGGACACCTGTGGTTTGGTGACAGAAAAGCCACAGGCAAAGGACTGCCTTGCTAACTCCTAATTCAGAGCTTTTTGAAACTTTGAATAAATGTACTTTGACTATATACAACGCTTCTTTATGCTTTTTCCCCGGCTGAAAAGCTATGGTTTTACTTCAGGCAAATATACCTTTGTTTGCATTTAATCTGGTGATAAAGCATATTTTGAAAGCTTGCAATTTGATCTACAAATGGCTTCCAGTATTGAATTCAGAACTGAATGGATACAAGGTACAGGGCAGAGGCAACAAAACTTGTACATTTAACGAGTGAGTGAAGCAAATTCAGAGGGAACTAGTCTGTAGAATTTTATTTCCAACCAACCATCTGATTCAGTCTTCAACACCGAAAAGAAAAAAGCAGTGTGTTGAGTAATCCAACGTCAGTCTCTGCATACTGCAAACCTCTTATTCTGACCACCTATTACAAGCTCTCTGGTAAGTGACCTGCATGCAGATTTGCCCACGACTTCTCCTCAATTAATGTACAGCTTGTTGCAGGGAAATTTCAGGTTGAGGACTCACTCTGCCCACAATTTCCCACCTCCCCCCAAACTTATCCCGGATGATATTTGAGATGACTCCTTGCATTTCATCCCTAATAGGTACACCATGAGCTCTACTTTCGCAATTCAGCTCAGACTTCGATTTGTATAGCAGTATGACTCTTTATCCATTTGGCATTTTAGGAAATACAGTGTGTACGACATCAGAAAAAGAGACAAGACTTAGGAGTAAATATTCATATGTGATCCTTAATAGTAATAAAGCATGAAGCAAGATATCTTTTCCCAACTAGCATGAGCCACTCCAGAGCTACAAGGATAAAAATTCAAATTACGGAAACCCCAAGATGTGCCTAGACGCTGTTCATAAAGACACAGGTGTTTAGAGCAGGCAGTACTTCTGAGCAAGGCATGTTTTGCAATAGTCTCTGGGAGCATCCAGTTCTAATGTCTGTTTTGTGAAGTATCCCCAGGAAGCTGTACTCTGAGTCATCAGAGGTCTGTCTCAAGTCAAATCAAAAAGTTAAAACACATGTCACATCTCAGGTCTGGTCGCTTCCAACAAGTGGATGAGCAATGACAGATGAATGCATTTGTCTCCCGGAGCTCATCTGAGTAGCTTGTGACGTGAGACTGTAAACTTGTTCTTGAACTGTGAGGTCTTGTGAGGACACAACACTGGGGTCCCGTTTCAACTTCACCGACGACAAACTCACCTTTGCCAGCAGGTGAGGATTGCCCACGATAATCATCAGTGCCTGGGCTCGGGTAATGGACACATTGAACCTCTTGGGGTTGCTAAGGAAACCAAGATGGTGCCGCAGGTCAAAGGTCAATAGGTTTTCACTGGAACGAACCTAACAAAGATATAAAAATGAGAGTTTTTAATTTCGTATTGCTAATATCTAGCAAGTACATAGACATCTGTGTATGAGGACATACAGCAAAATGGTGAACAGCTGTTAAAAGTAAGGTTTCCAGTTTGTGTAAGGTTGGAATGACACTGATAAGGTTTTGTGAATTTTACAATACGTTTAATACATCTGGAAAACAAAATGTCAGCCGAGGGTGAAAAGCTCTGATGCATGCTTGACTCCATGAACCAAATCTGAAGCAAATTTTGAGTGGTTACCGTGGAGATAATCATGGCAACCCTCTCTTGGCCTTGGAATTCTTCGACAGATCCCACCTTGATACCGTCGACACCTAGGCTGGCCAGTAAAAGCCTTATCTTCTCCACCTGATGGTAAAACAAAACAACTGTAAGCAGACTTCTACACTACAGACCTACAAAAACTGACAAATTTGCTCTTTTTATTGGATACACTCGGCACCTGTAGAGCCATTCTGCCTTGAGGCTGACACATTGAAGAGAACTTTGGCAATAATCTTTTGATCTGACTTGTGGGGTGTAATGATACGTCGATGTATAGATAGTCATGATGACACCACTTTATAGCATCACAAAGGATTGTGACAATTGGCTAAGAACGACGATGATTTCAAGTAACACTAGTCCAAATTTGTGTGCACATCTCGTTTAATAAAAAAATTACCATTTAATATTGTGCCTCAAACATGAATATTGATGGGTATATGATGGGTAGGCCTTGAGGGACAATTTCTTTTGTTAGGCAAATATGGAGCGAGTTGAGGGGATATTTCTGTCTCCATGACAGTTTCGGTCGCCACAAAATATGTGAAATATCGAGTGTTTTTCTCTACAACTAAAGAACAAGTAAAGGAAAACATTCACCAAAAATATGAATCATTTATGAGCACATATACAAAAGGCATGGACACACATGTCAAACAGCCGTCTTAACAGCAACCTGCTTGTCAAGGTCACGGTACATATCATGCCGATTACCCAATCATGACTTCACGTTTGTGATGCCTATCATATCATGCATATCATGAAATGTATCGTTACACCTCCACGGACCTGTTTCCTGTAGGGCGTGATGATGCCGACGTCTTCTGTGTTGATAACTGGAGATGTTGAGCTCAGTAATATCTGAGTGTATCTGATGACCTGCACGACCTCCACGGGATTGAACCACGATGGGCTATTACCCTCTCTGGTGTCCTCGCCCTGGGCGTACAGGCAAGAGAATGCAATTGTATGAGTGTGCTGGAGGATATGCTACATTAGCTCTGCTCATATACCATCGAGACTGCCATAGGGTGTATATAGACAAGGGCCCATTGCAAATCTCAATTGCACTTTGAAATGAAAAGGTACAACTGTTTTTCTACCGTTATTAAATATTCTCCACCATCGCAATGCCATGTCACCGGGAAACAGAGTATTATAGTTTCACATTTATTTGTTACGTTGACAACCATCTTGCCTACTACGCAATGGGTACCTATCAATCAGCAAACCAATTCGTGCTTACCAAAACTCCGTGGAACAGTAGCGGGCAATCGCCATTTGTGTTTGGCAGTTTCTCCCATGCAGTCAGACTATGGGTCAGTTTGGGGTCTGCCCTGGGTAGTAACTCATTGTCATAGAACAGCTTTGATGACAACTTGAGCAGGACTGGGTGGGATCGATAGTTCTCCACCAATTTGGTGACCTGGAGTAAAATGACCATACCTAAAAATTTCATTACCTATTCATTCACGGGGTGAGTGCTTGCCCTATCTGACAGCAGATGACACCTCACTGCGTACGGGTCATTACACTCACTGTCATGGTCACTGTCACCTATATTGCTATTGTCATTGCTGTTGTCAACTGTGCAAATTGTCACTTAGATCTACGTGCAGGTAGCGTGCCCCAGAAGCCAATATCTCTACCTATCAGAACAATTACTTTTATAGTTTAATAAAGTCTTTTCTAATCAGAACAATTACTTTTAGTTAAATAAAGTCTCTTGTTACATAAACGTCACTGTTACATTATTGTCAATATGTCATATCACCACACTGTTAATATCATATCACCTAAAAACCTACCAGTAGTGGATCGTAACATCCATGGTCTCTGTACTTATCAGCATCTCTCCTGTAGACTTTCCTCAAGATGAGTCTCTCAAGATAGGATTGGCCAAGTCCATGGCGCTTAGCAGGGTGACTGCTCAAGACAGGGCCAAGCTGCATTGGGTCACCGGCAAGGATTATCTGGAATGAGACAGGAAAAAAAAAATCAGCTTTTGATTTGGATGGGGTGAGGAGGGATTGGCAGGAGGAATGAAAAGATGGAACAGGACTGAACAGGTCTGGAAGGGTAAAGTCAGGCACTGATGTAAAGTGAAGGGCAGTCTGATTGAAAGATGTATTAAACTTGTAAAATCGGCAATAATAAAGCTGTCCTTGAGGTCTGTGTTTTGGCTTGTCGTACAGTGAAATATAACAATTGTGCAACACCTGAGTAAATCCTCATTATGCGATTGGTCGATTGGCAATCATATTCACTGAATTATTCATTCTATCATTATCCATTTGACATTCATCATTTAAGGGAACATTGCACTGCATGTGTATAGTAGGCACAGGGGCTGTCTTCACAAACAGAATACTGTGTTCCATTCGGTGACAAATCAAAGCTCCATTCCACTTGGCTTCGCCTTGTGGAATGGAACATTCCATCTGTCCCCTCATAAAATTATTCTAAACTCTACCCGCTCATAAATATTTATCACTTACATACTGTAACGTGACTTGTTTCAGCGAAATTGTGCTACAAATGACTTTAATGTACTTAAATGCTACTTTTCAGACAAGGATCCTCGGATGAGTTACCTGTCCTTCTGACCCGATGGACAGCCCCACTGGTATGAGGCACTCCGGTTCGGTGGCCTGGCCAGCTTCGTCCACAAACACGTGGGAGAAGTGGCCCGACTTCAGGCCCAGCTGGTACAGGCTTCCCGCCGTGATGCAGGTGCAGACGATGATGCGTTGGTGGGAGATGACCGCCAGGTTCTCGCCATCCTTGCTGTAGGGCCTGATGCATTGTGGAATATTCTGCACGAGAGCAGTCATTGCATCTATTGTTAGGCTGACATCTTGATATCTGGGTCCTGTAACTACACGTACCTTCCTTAGAAGTGACAAAGGGAGAAGCCCATACTGTGCCCAAACACAGACCCCACAGGTTTGTGCAAATCAGTAAATTAATTGCATGTACTCTGCACTAGATAGTTGTAGAGATTGCAGAGATTTCATTTGACAATAAAATTTAAATCAAATTGTGGGGACTTTGGTGTGTTCCTACAAAGTAGGTTTGTTTCCCACAGTAGCTATGACAAGTAGCATGCACAAACCAAGAATGACACAAGAATGTAATTACTCACACAGTCAGCTCTCCCAAGAGGGCGGTGTTGCTAGATAAAATACATCCCCTTACTCAATTATCACTTCCTCCTATTTCACCCTGTATCAAATTTCCTTCATTACATCCAGAATTCAATCAGAGCAGTGAACAACAATCACACCTCTTCTGATCTATGGGGAATTTTCTGACCATATGCCGAAGGTTCACCTCTTCCCTAACATCCCACCACCCCTTAATCAAGTGCCCTGCCCCCCATTTATGACACCCGGGATCACCAGGTCCATGCAGAAATCCAAAATCTTACCTCTTCTGATCGATGGAAAGCATTGAGTCTGACCATATCGCCAGGATTTACCTTGCCGCTGTTGTGAAGTCGCTCAGTCTGAAATAAAAAATATGCAGTTACATCATTCATTACTTGCTCAGAAATTCAGAACACAAAAATTGGAGAACACATGTTTAGGCACAAAGCTTTTTGATTCAGAAATAACTACTAGTTGTAAGGATTCAGTGTTAATTATTGACATAACTGATAATTTAGCAAGACAGAGGAGACTCTCAAAGACAACCTTTAAGCCAAAGGTTTCATCTGCTTTTCTAGCCTTTGGTTAGCACCTACCAATAGGTCTGCAGCGCTATTTGAGGGAGTACAGGCTAAGATACGGCTAGAGGGCAAGTGAATGAGGACCTGTAGTATCGCTTCCACTATCGTCACTGTCTTCCCAGTGCCTGGATTTCAACATAGGAAAAGATACAAATCACAAATAACAACGGAAAACTTACCAACTAAATTACAATCATATAACACTAAATCAGCAACTAGAGCAAACACTGTTCGTGATGATGTAAAAATGAACAGCTCAGATGGCATTCTGGCATGGACGCATCCCACGACTATTACTCTAGTGGTACCATGATTGCATATAGGTTATATTTAAGTGTCTGGCTTCTTTGACTAGGACGGAGTTGTGATTTACCAAAATACATGCAAGCCTCAGGTCTAACCCTTATCCTGCACAGACGCTCCCATTTTGGGGGAAAAGTGCAGCAAAGCATGGATTAGAAACTTTTTTCAAGTTGGAATCAGCATGTGAGGACTAAGACTGTATATGTACCCGGCGGTCCGAAGATGATGTAAGGTAAGGGCCTGCCTTCTCCTTGGAGGACTCTGGTGACTGCCGACTGCTGGCGAGCATTCAGACGAGGGTTGATAAACTCTGCCATCTTCTGGCCATTTCCGGCAATGTGCGATATTTTCACATCTTGTATCCTCGGCGTCACAAACTTGGCATCGTCAGATTCAGGGCTGGTGTTGGAAGCTATCAAAAGACACAAAGTCTGCTACATTACAAACATCTAGGCCAGTTGGGAATTTGAAATTTTCAGGAACTGGCTAAATACCAACTTGACTTTAAAAAACCACATAAACTTCTCTTCTTCGGTGACTTTTGCACGACTCAGTAGAGAGAACTCCAATACTTTTGACAGTTTTAAAATTCAGTTTACCTTTTCCTTTGGTAAATCTTGGTGGTGTCTCCTTTTTCCATTGGCCATTATTTCTTGGAGACCTGGTTGACGTCTCCACTTTCTGGGAAGTTGGTAACTTGATGATAGATCTTGGCTTGTGACATATCAGTTTAGTGACAGAGGAAGTGACACGCGACCGGAAGGCGACACTAACTTGTGGTGGCTTGGCTTCAACTTTGGTGGGGAATAACACTGTACGTGCAAACAGGAAGTTTCAAATGAGGATGTTACATTCAATAACTCAATGTCTTCTCATAAACTAACCAGGGAATGTCAAACAACTTTACAGAGAAAATGTTGGCAATTTTTTAGAAACTGAGACATCAACACTTGCCTTTGATATAGACTGTAAATACTGCCTCGTCTGAGAATTATCCAATGTCTTTGAAACCTAAATTGGTCCACTCGTGATTAGATGTTAAATACCTAAGTGCAAGTTTTCTTCGATTTGAAAATTTTGATCAAAATCTGATTTTGAATACAAGCGACAAAGAAGAAAAAGCTCTGCACCTTGACTGCCCAGGTTTTTGGCAAATTCACAAGCTTGATGGCACCTTCTCAATGAAGTTCTGCAAAGACAATGCAATTGTAACATCACTTAATCACAAAATTGGATTTCCACCCTTATCTAGGCCTCTTGACAAATGACTATTATCAACAGGGAAAATTTAGTGTAGATAAGATTATATCGCAAACTAAAGACTGCGCTGTGTTAAACAAAATCAGATTGAAATTTGAGAATTCAACCTCATAATCCTCAGCTTTTGCATCAAGTGTCTGTATGTAGAACTCTTTTGCCACATTGGAGCAAATTTCATATAGTAAACAACCGTGCATGCTGTTATGCTATACGCTGTGTGTTCTACTCCAAGTCTGATCTGTTGTCATCATGTTGCCATAAACTGCCTACCTTGAGTACGTGAACATGACACTGCATTCCTCTGCCTGGTACAGCTCATGGAAGGAAGGATGAAACTTGAGGAGTACAGCTTCACCCAGAACCTGAACATCGAGACATTGAGCAAAATCATTCTGCATTTGATTGCAAAATCCAAGTTGCATTTGCACTGAAAAAAAACCTGCCAAAAATGTACACACAATACAATGATAACAGGTGTTATCACATAATAAGTGTGGTTCTTTACATCTTTTCTCCCCAGAAGCTTTTCTCATTATGTACATTTCCTCTGGTAAAAATTATCTGAATGTGGCATACACGAACACCGGATATAATTACACAGCTTAAAATTGTCGAAGAATTGTACATGAAATTGCCCACTTAGAGCTAAGAGGAAAAATCAACTTATTGAGATTAGTGACAAATCGGTCCTTACTTCATGAATGTAGCCTTCATAACGAACACTGTTTGGGTGCATCACAATAATCTTGTCTCCAATAAGGACGGAGGGTCGACCTTCGGCTAGTCCAGGTACTTCCAGGGAGAGAAACTCGCCACGCGGTCTCATGCTCGCCTATGTCATTACCGTCACAAATGAAAGAAACCATAAACAGGTTGGGTCTTTGAGCCAATCCCATCCAGAAGACACCAAAATCAAAACAAGCAATTTTGACAACAGGTGTGACAGAAGATCGTATTGATCCTTAGTCAAACAAAGTTCTTCCCTCATACCACTGATTTCAAGTTGCTCATTTCTTCTTGCTGAAATTGTTCATATTCATTGTGGGTGTCAGTCTTCAGGGGTCAAGTGCCAGGGGTCATATTTCCCCATTTTGACCCCCTGCAGCAGCACTCTCTCTCTCTTACCCTATCCATGTCGAACTCTCTCATGCCTTCGTCCATCTCGATCTCCTCCAGATGCAACAGAGCTGAAAAACGGCGACTGAAGTTTTCCAAACTAAGAGACTACACAAACAACACAAAAGCAAATGTATACACTATCATTCAAATGGTCTCATTCATTTCTGGACTGAGTTAACCAGTTATTCCTGCAGAACGGTCCTTTTCTAAGCCATACATCAATGGAAATATTGATCAAGGGGTATCACTGCAAACCTTCTACCATTCACAATGCCAACAAAATTCTTCTAGAGAATCTCTCTCATTCACAGCAAATAAAAACTATCTGAATCTTCTCATTATTTGAGGTGAACAAAATTTATTGTTTTTCTGTTTCGGCCTCAGTGCAATAAAACAACACAACAGATGCCTCTAACCTCTAACTTGAGTGTGAAATCTCTCAATACAAGAGCCCTGCCTGATTCTACAAGGGCTCTCCCACCTGCAACATTCTTCAGTGTCTTCTCTCTGCAGGTTTCCACAGACTTACAAGCTATACATTGCTGTAAGCTGTCTTAGAGAATCCTTGGTTTCATTCAAACAAATAAATGACGAGGGTAATATGAGCAATGGTTACTAACGAAACCACATTACCACTCACCTCCATGAGCTGAGGACACACACTGACTAAATCCCCTTCCTCTAAAACACACCTCCTCATATCTCTAGGAACCGGGTACTGGGGTAACTTCACTGGAACGTTGACATCAAAATTCCTAAAAGTAACCCCCAAAATGGTTTCAGAATATAATAAATGTGTACTGCTTTCATGACTAATGAGGATGACTATTAACAACCACAAGACATTACAGTTTGACAAAATCAGACTTTATTTATCAATGCCAGAAAGCTATGTTTGGTCTTGTCACTAGTTACTGAAGGTTACAGCAATCAATCAGTCACAAGCTGAATTAAAAAGTCTATTAATTAAGAGCTGGATCACCATGAGCACCAAAAGTTTATTTGAACATGTTGTGACTTTAGACTGGACAATCTATGGTTGAGAGTTGTGATAAACCTGTGATGACTTCAATTAATTCTAGCAGGCAGCCAATTATGCAGTTTTCTCCTTGGGCTTGTGCTCCTTACACATGTAGAGTCCACTAAGTCAACTGTAAGTGATGTGGCATCTAAATTATTTGGCTATGGCTTACAGCAACAGGTACATCTATGTAAAATGGTTGCAGCTGCAACTAGTGGCTCTCACAGACACACATGTTATTATTACGTATAGTTGTAGCCGAATGATGTATGCTTAGCGGGAGAGTCCAGCTTTCTTACCGTGTGGGTCTCACACCAGGGAACATGCATCCACCAAACTCCGCCTCCCTGGTCCCTGTCATCCTTTTTTGGGCCTTGCTCCTAGCTGACCCATTGCCCCCTGAGGCATACCCTTCAGGGACCAGCTCCATCACCTGTTGGTCCTGAACATTCAGTGTGTGCAGCCGGCTGATGCTGAAGCTGTTGAAGTGGTAGGTGACTTGACACAGACACTTCCCTAGTTGTCTTGATTGGGTAAAACAACAAGACATGCTCTGTGGGCTTAATTATGTCATGCATAAATATCCTTTTGTTGCAACTTATTGGAATGGCTTGTGACATAACTTGACACTGGGCGACTTGTATTTGGCTTGTATTGAGTTGTGATGACATCAACACCTGCCTAATTGGAGATCAGAGCATGAAGAGAAAAACCACAAAATATCCAGCAACAATCAAACCCTGACTTATCAGGGCATTCATCAGGTAACAAAGCAAGACTTCTTTTCCTAATGGTTATGATTACAGATACATTTATGTGACAGATCTTATATTTTTTTCACAAAAGTACAGGGCAGCAGCATCGAGAACCTCTGGTTCAACATCCAGAAATTCAGAAAACTCCTGAAACATCACACCCCTGTTCCTAATGACCATTTCTGAAATTACCTACATGTATGTACCGTGACAAAAATGTACCACTTTTAACATTGACAAATGATCTGTCGAAGCTGAAATCAAGTGACCAAAAGCTAAACTTACTTTGCTGCAACAGTCAGTGTTACAAACATAGCAGTCAGAGTAGGCAATGCTATAGGTAGTGTGTTGTCAAAGGTCTCTTTGGGCACTAGTGAGGACGGAGAAGATGCTTGGTTTGGTTGCCTCTCTGTTGTAGATACAGCACTGAACTTGACAGACACATCACCGGTCGGACAAACAACACTGTAACCTGTCAGAATATGAGCTTCACCACCAACATTCCTGTTCACACAAAGAGTGGAGAAATTAGTCAGCATTTTGGACCCAAACAACTTTATCTGTCCAAATCCAACATTCCAACAATGTAGTCAATATATATTCAATGGAATGGTACTACTTAAAAATCCCGACTGACAAACTTCAGAGTTATGATGACTGGACCCCACAGAACTAAATCCACCAGAACCAGGCATTGAAATGTGGTAGACATGGTTAATATAGATTGGCTATTAAACATTTCATTTCCAGTACAATACAACACATGAAATCATATTATTCAAATGGTTCCATATCACTTCCTTTACAAAGTCTATCTCCATGTTCTTAAAATGAAACTGAAACACCAATGGCAGGATAAAAGCTTGAAAAGAGCAAAAACATAGATATCAACTTACAATCTGTATTAAGTCTAGGGCTGTTGATAACCAATTGCCAAATTAGAACACATGGCCAACAGGTGGTAACCATCTTGAAAAATGAACATGATCACCACAAAAGGACATCCCTTTTTGTTTTAAGCAATATTCTTTCCTTGTCGGGGTGGAGGGTATTCCACATCCGCTGCTCTATGTATCTGACACCAAGGCTGCCTCTTACCTGATGCACACTGTTGTGCTCTTGCTACTTCCCATGAGACACAAACCGAGATCGCCGTCTATTATTGTGATGCCGCCTTTATTTCTCTTGAAATCTTCCTTCAAGCACTTGGCAAACGGAGAATCCCGAGTCTCCAACTTACTAGATATTAAAATTAACATCACAAGTCCAGAATGAGTTCTCTAGTACTTTCTGCTCTGATGATGAACAGATGTAGTCAGAGAATGGTGTTGGCTATCGCAGTTAATGCACACTACACTTGAATCATCTGGAGTTGTAACTTTCTCATGACTGCCTTGTTACAGATGTCTTGATTCCTTGTGATTCAAATCACCTGTACCTTAAAGTTTAACTTTTCTTCTGAGTGACTGTACATGTACATGCTGACACATTGGTGTGGGTAAATGTACTTTTTGAATCCTTTAACCCCAACCATCCCCAACCACACAGAACTAAACAGTAGTAAAGTGTTGAATTCTGTGGGGATAGGTCTGGTAGGCCCATAACAGCTGGCTTTTGCAATGGAAAAACTAAGTCCAACAGCCTCTGTGCACAAAGTCCCACATGTGTGTTTAACTTTGTGTGAATGGGGAAGGTTAGGGTTAGGATAGGGGGTTAGGGTTAATACGAAAAGTATAACCCTTTGTTTGCCAAATGAAACGTACAAGTGTAGATGCGATGCGTGTGTGAATTCAACTGGGACATTCTTAATAAACATTGAAAGTACTGACCTAACAAGCACTGCATCTATTCTCGAGACAATTTTGTTTTCGGGAATTGAAACTTTTCTGAACTTCTAAACTCAGAAAGGGCTTCAGTTACATGTAATAACTACTATACTTTTAAACATATACATGTACAGATGGAATGAATTTGTGTCAAACTCTACACGGGTACATTTTTCTGAATTGTACATATATCCATAGCATGCTGGTGTGTTTAGTATGTAAAACCCAACTGTTTACATTGCTTGTCAGCATGCCAAGACTATGTACCTTCATGTCAGTTTGTGAAGCAAAATGACCAAATTTATACTTTTAATGAAGTGTACCCAAACAGTGCTTTGCGCAAGTTTGTGGAGATGGTGATGATTACCTAAGTCTGTCACTTCTTGTGTCCGGTTTCATTGTCACTGCCCTCCAGTTGCCTTTACTCTGTTTGGATTCAATCATTCTTCCTTCTACAGGATCTCCCTTCCTTGGTCTCCATCCTCCCTCACAGACCCGAAACGTGAAGTAGATCCTTCCATTCACGTGACCGTAGCCCGGGAACAAGTGGGTTACTGACCCCGAGAATTTCTGCTCACGCAGGGGTCTCACGTTGCGTGCCTGAGTTCTGTCGGTGGAAGGGTCACAGGTCAGGTCACCCTGGATCCAATCACCACGGCAGGGTTTGTAGCCAAAGACCAGCGAGTCCTGGTCAAAAGGCACTGTCTCGTTGATGAACCCCGAATCTTGGGCTACTTTGGTAATCGTTCCAATTAGAGTGCCCGTTTCAGGATTCTGTCGGTATGCTTGATCATCTCTGTCCCAATCTTCACACAAGTTCACCCTGGTGGCTTTCCAGCCACCCATGCCATGGTCACGGACAGCGACTACATCCACAGAATCCCCAACGAGAGGACGCTGACCTCCAACCATGCAGTTATAGGTAAAGTAGACATTGCTGTCGATCAGGCCGTAGCCATACAGGAGATCTGTCACTTTGCCCCTGAATGAAGATTTTTCTTTGGCATCATCTTCCTTGTGTAAACTGTCAATAAACTGACCATACTCAAGTCCCTCATAAGGACACTTTTTAGCATATTTTGCACAATCTTCTTGAGGTTTCCAGTCCTTATTTTCAGTAGATTGGCTTGAATTTTCCTGCTTGCTGGTTGCTGTAAGGAGTAGTGATTTCACTGTCCCAAATACTGCACTAAACATTGTGGCCTGGTTCCTGCAAAGAAAATTTCTGGACAATTTTAGCCCCCTGATCTCAGGAGAGAAGGGAATTACAATAATTATTATTAATTACAGATACAAAAGTAAAAGTCACTAAACACGCCAAGGCTGTTTGATCATAAACAATAAACAGTTTTGCTCTTTATTTTGAACTGTTAGTGTTTGGGCTTTTACAAAACTTGTTTATTTTAATCAATGCAATTATACAAGTTCATTTTTGTCCTGCAATATTTTGCTGATATGTAAAAAACGAAAGCCTAGGTCTACCATGTCTACACGTACATGTATACACAAGTTGCTACTGCAACTACCAAAAAATCGACAGATATGTGGGATATTTTAAACTTCAAATAAATTCACAGAATAATTTTCACATCACTAAAAACCGAGGCCCTAGGCCCTAAAATGGAACCCAAAAATCGGATCAACACAGGTAATTTGATGTATTACATCCAGGTCCACACTGAGGCCACCAAAACTGAAAAGGGTGAAAATTGTGAGTGTACATGTACCACCATGAACGGAGACTTTTCACGTCATACACTAAAAACTGTTCTAGTTCTTTAATCTGCAAACGAGATACATGTACATTCAGGCATTCTTACTTTTCCACGTTGACAACTTTGATCAGAATGAATATGGTACTCAGTTAACAACAGACAACTTACGAGAGTGTTTTTCACAGGTATTTCCACGTTTTGCATACCGCGCTGAGCTGGGCACAGTGTGAGCATGGTGTGAGGAATATTATTCGAACACACGGGGAGTCCCCACGGTAAGCAAGCTCTTTATTTTAACGATTCTCTTCTTCGAATACTACGATACTGATACTGATCGAGGAAATCTGACGACGTTTAACATCAACGACGGCAGAGTCGATATAAACCAAATAATTATATCGAAAGATGTAGTCGATACTGAACAATTAAAGCTTGCCAGTTGTTTTGAGGAAAAAATTGCAATGGCGGAGGGGTCGTCAAGGTATGGAAATTGGATTGGATACATTCGATATGTGAAAGCGTTCTGTTTACTTTATCAGTAAACGTTGCATGGGTAATATTTGAGGTACTGAGTAAATTGTTATTTTGTTTGATTGGACACTATTTTCGTCTTATTTTAGTCTATAATTTGCATGAACATGGTCAACTGATGGGTGAACATGGTGAACTGACTTGACTGAGGGATGATCATGGCATGCATGATGATGGTCATTGATGATTAGGCCTTGTCCCAACTTCTGTTGGGACCGTCCCAATTATAAAAACATGTAGTTGGGCTGGTCCAACCACAGCACAGAGGCCCAGTGTGTGTGTGCCCAGGATGCAAAGACCAAAGTGATATTGTTTACAATGTTATGTCATCGATGAACATGATCAGATGATGAAGTGCCTTTTGAGATGAATTGTGTCAAGTGTGAAACTTCAATATGGTTGAGAAATTTTGTATAGAAATTGGTCAACACTAGTTGGGCCAGCCAAACTGCAGCACTACAGTTGGGACTGTCCCAACTATATTTGGGACCGACGCTATAGTTGGGGCATAATAGTTGTTAAGCCTTGCATAAGGTCATCATGCTGATGAGTAGAGACATGATGTAGTACAGTGAAAATATAGGCCTAGGCCTATTTTTCACATTCTCTTTTGGACTTTTGGCATGTCTGGGGTTCAATGTCCATCCGGCATGTTGGGCTCCCACAAACCCCATAGAGAATTAGGGCAAAGTCCAAGTAACTTGGATTTGCTTTGCCTTTTTTACTGTCGCCTGACCATGTCCAATAAAAAAGGCGATACTGTAGAGTCCAAGTTACTTGGACTAATGGGCATTTTCTGCCATAGGTTCTGCATGACGTTCAACATAGGATTCTTTGGGAGGTGTGTACCCATAAAAAGGTGTTCATTACCTTTAGCAACCTGTTCTTATAATAAGGAAACAAAGTCCACTTTCTCAAACTAACATTTTGACCTTAAGGAACCATTATTCAATCCCGATAGGCCAACCGGTAGCTTAAAAGTAAATTTTGATAGTATTTAGGCAAGAAAACCACACATTTCAAATTTCAAAACAAATCTCTATACAGGTCAAGGAACCAGACTACATTCGCTAATTGGTCGTCGTTCACAGCCCTTTGAGGTGGTCATGTAAGCTGCAATTTCCCTCAAAAACCAAAAGGAATGTTTTCTTTTCTTTCTGATATGAAAGAGGTCATCAGCAACAACTTGTTTAGATAAGCTGTTTCGAAAAGGTAGAACTTTTTCCCTCATAATAGGAACAGGGTGCTGAGGGTAATGAACCCCCATAAAAGGACTGCTTGATGCAACCCAAAAGTCGCCTGTAAAGCGGTTTACATAATTGTACTCCAGTGTACAGGAAAAAAAGGAGTCAAAGCCATGCTGGTTATATAAAAACAAATTATGTACTTTCCGATAGGCAACCAAGTCATGAGGCTCACGTGTGCACTTAAAGACAAGAAAACAACTAACATGACCAAATGGTTGACTACGTGTACATGTACGGTGTATGGCTACAGTTGATACACAAGTACATGGAATTTGGGTGCAGCCATTTCCATTGTGTGTGTTTTTCTTGGCCACGACTGGGCTGACTAGTTGAAGTCACTTGGGGTCACATAGGACCAGTCACAGAGCTCCTCATTATATACACTGTACATGTACAGTATATGCCCAAAAGGCAAATGTGACAAGCAACGGCCATTTGGTCCACGAGCACACTGCCACACCATGCACACTGTTCCTGTGTTGGCAATCCTGAAAATGGCAGAATGCTTTGTGTGTGTATGGTGCTTGTGATAATCATTTTGTCCTTTCAAGGCTTGGGAGGAGCAAACATTTAGTAATGCATGTTGACCTTGCATGGCGCAAGGATTAGTAGACAATATTGTACAAGGAAACAAGCTTGTCTCTGTATTATACAGTAGGCTGTGTGGACTTTGATGTCAGTAAGTAATGCAGAGTTGTATCATAGTTCACATCAATTATCTTTTGCTTAAAACATTCTTTACGTGATGTGCATGTACTGTACATGTACACGTACATGTACATATAGTGCATGTGGAGACAAATCCAGATAACAGGTGCGCTAGTCTGAGTATTTTGAACATGAATAGTACTTCAGTGGCCTATCTGCATTTATGGTAGGAGGTCTCAATCCCATTCTTTTAAATCTTGAAAGAGAGTCTTGCGAAAATTTCCATGCCTACTACATGTATATATGCACTTACGTATACATGTGCAGTATATACACATACAGGCAGGTGTATAAATTGCCTGTATTTACATGTCTACACACAGTCGTCATCACGTTTTTATTTATCATTACCACGTTTTCACATGTGCAGTCGAACCTCGTTAATAAGAGCACTGTAAGACAAGATTCTGCTTATAACAAGAACATTTTGAGTCCCAATCCTTTGTTTTTTAATTGTTTGAATTCCCGATGATACAAGGTTCCTGTTATAACAAGGTAATTTTCCAAGTCCGAAGGACCTCTTGTTAAAGACATTCGACTGTACATATTGAACAGGCATTTTTACTGTTAGACTTTGGGTATGATGCAAACCAGTACAGTGGAACTGGACAATGGCCATTTCCCTTGTGGTTTTGAGTATCCAAATTTGTACTTCACAGGCCAGCTTTAAAAATCTCTTCACACTGGATGACTTATAAACATGCAGGGATTTCCTGTGTCAGTTCAAAGAGGACATTTGGACACGTTCTGGTGAATTCTATATGTCATGTACATGTATGTGCTGTGCAGGTGGAAGCAATGTGTCCAAGGCTATACTTATCCCCCACACTTGAGTGAGTCCCATTGAGTTTGTACACATTTATACAGAAGCTCAAACTAGTTCATAGGCCATTGGTGGAACATGTGTGGAGCCCTCAAAAGGCGTGTCCACCAGGGGTCAGTAAGTACTTGTAAAGTCCAAAAAAGGATTTTACTGTAGTTGTGGTTTCTCGTCAGTTTAAAAATTCAGTATTTTGGGTCATAAATAATAATTTGCCTGTTACATGTTGTGGAATTGTACTCTTGGAATGTGATTAAAACCTGAGGACAGCAATTATTGATGTGAATGATGATACTGGATGAATCCCCGGGGTGGAATATTTTCATTGGATTGGAATATTGGATGGTGTCTAAATGCTTCTAGGCCACAGGAGACATATTGTGTTTTGTTTCTTGTGTTCCTTTACATAGATTAAAAACTCCACCGGTAAGAATGGAGAGTCAGTCAGATGAGTACGAGTATGACGAATATGAAGACTTTGATGCTTACTATGATGAGGGGCAAGATGAGATGGAACCCGAAGATGAACGAGAACCAGACCCTGAGTGTTATGAGTACTCAGTGTTCAGTGTAGATGAGGCAAAAGCATACCTGGCGAAGGAGGTACAGACGGCTGCTGATGCACTCAAGGTACTTGATACTGAGTAACAGACCCTGATCGTTATGAGTACTACATGTATGATACCGGCTACCATATCCTGAGTATTGTGAGTGCTCAGTACTCACTGTAGGTGAGGCAAAAGTATTCCTGGGTCAGGAGGTAGAGACAGCTGTTGATGCACTCAAGGTACATTGTACCGGTATATGATGCTGGGTACCAGACCCTTAGTATTTTTAGTACTCAGTACTCTCAGTAGATGAGACAAAAGCATTCCTGGTTCATGAGGTACAAATAGCAGGTTATTCACTTCGGATACGTGTATGGATGGGACCCTAAGTACTGCGACTACTTGAGTAATCTGCTTGGCATTAAAACGACAAAGTATTACACAGGCCAGTGGCCACATCTTAGCAGGTAAACCTCACTGGTACGGCTGGCTTGACCCAAGACTTGAGGGATATATACATGTACATGAGGCTTTATTTGGTTTTAAGGAAACATCCGTCCATTGTCAGCATGTGCCAACATACATGTACATGCATTTGCATTGGTGAAGATTAAGACCAGAGTCTAGATTATTGCCAACTGCAAACACGTGCCTTACAGTAACCTAGACCTTTATTTTTTATTGTATGTGAAGTCAAAGCCATTTTAAACTCTTGAGATAGTGGAATACGTACAACTCGAACTCTAAAGAAAGCTGCCTTGAGGGTCACCTTAATAACCAGGAATTAGAAAAAAAAGAATTCTCTGTCAAAAGATGTGGTCTTTCTCATATTTTCTTTCTTTCAAGGTTCCCTGCTATGCGGCTAAAGCTCTCCTCATGTCTCATCAGTGGAACCTAGACGCTATCCAGAGTCGAACCAAGCAAGACATAGCCAACTTGTTGGTTGAGTGTGGAGTTCTTCCATCGGCTGACAGCAGCCTCACAAAGGTAATGATGATAATCAGTATTTTGACTTTGTAGTGACCGTAGAACTATACTGAATTACTGGAGCACTAACTTGTAATTTTGGTGTGGAGAGGCTTTGACGCCTTCTTAGCACAGACATTTTGAATTCATGTGCCTAACTGTAGACCATAATAGAAAAAGGAACAACTTCCAGATTATGTCCATAAAAATGCAGCATGCAAGTACAACATTGGCACAGAATAATGAGCCCATTTTTTGTCATTCATGTTTATAGTACATGTATCTGCAGCATAAATGCACAGGTTGGTGTTTTTTACACCTAGTAAACTAAATGCTCATTAAATCATTGTGCAATTAGCATTTTGTACAATTTGGCTTTGTTGATGCATCGTTAGAATACTGACCTAGATGCCAATAGATACTGTACAAACAAAAAAGTTTTCCATGGATACATGTGCATAGCAGGCTTCATTCTGCACAGGGAGTGTACCTACATGTATATGGTAGTGACTTACGTTTATTCCTTGTATAAAATGGGGGGCTGCGGCTAAAGATAGTACATGCGTCTGTGAGAGTGGCAGCAGCCGCAACCCAGAGGCTTCCACAGGTGCATGTTTTTCCGGGCCCGCATCCAAACCTCTCCAGTGCCTTGGCCCAAATTTCAGAAAATTGTACACAATTTCCTGGAGTGTATGCCTAATGAGTCCAACAGCGGAAACATGAACCAGTTGAAGCTTGTGCAAGGTTGGAATTTCTGAGGAAGCTTGGGATTTCAGAAGTCGGAAATGTACATGATGTGTGTATGGAAAAGGTACCATGGAGGTAATGTCCAAAGCTGGCATATATTCAAGTCCTCTGAGTTGGGAACAAATGGCAAACCCACAAAGTGCAGTAGGAAAAGCGTAATTTTTAATAACTAAACCCATTTTTGAAAACCGATCTTCTTCCTTCACGTACAGTACTCTGGTTTATTTTTGAACTGTTTTACAGTTTGAGGGAACAATTCCTTTGATGTTTTACAGCTTTTTTCAAATTTTAACCGGAAACAAAGGCATATGGGAGAGTACCGCTATGGTGCACTTGTGGTGTGTTTAAGAACACCCGGGCCTGAACATCCCTTGTGCCAATTTTCTCTGTTCAGTGGAGAATTTTGTACGTCATGTGAACAATGTTCTTATTTATTATTCCACTACTATGCTGTTGTTCTACTTATAACTTCATTTTTTACTCATGTAATTGTAATCCTTCCATCACAAGCCCTCACTTGAAGTTAAGAATTTGATTTGCGTACTTGGGATTTGACAAAGCATGTATATACTGTAAGTTTTTAGCTGTAAGTCAACCCATTTGTAAAAGCAAGTTAACTGTTTGCCACACTTGTTGTCCAGGAACCTGCCATCCCCAGTAACTATGTCTGCCCAGTCTGTATAGAGAACCAGTCCAAAGAGCAGCTGAGGTCACTGCTGTGTGGACATTTTTTCTGCAAGGACTGCTGGTCACAGCACGTCGTGGTGCTCGTCAATGAAGGAAGCTCAACAGGTTGGTGTCACGGGAGATCTGTCAGGAAAAATTATTAGAACTTATCTATTGGAATGTCAGTCTGAAGGTAGAAAGCTGACAAGGGAGCTATGCAGACTGATATTCCCAAATCTGAGTTTCTTTTTGTCTGTGGCTACTGGCTTCAGTTTCATGAATTTTGACCCCTCAGATTGAATTTTCCAGTTGTTATCTAAAAATTGATCATACCTGGAGATTTGGTCCAAGAACTGTTCACTCTGTTTTGCAGTTGCCCTCCAATAGAGGCTTTATGGCAAGGCAGTTGTTGTATTCCATGGGGAAACTTCCTTTGTGCATATTCTGAGGAACAAAAGCACTGACCTGCAAGATGACAGCCATGCAAACCCTCCATTGTACCCATAACTTCTTAAAGTTGGCATTCTTTTGTGTGAAATCCTCCAAGGCATCTGCTGCATGGCTGAGAAGTGTCTCATGAGGGCGCCAGAGGATTTTGTCATACCCTTGCTACAGTCGGAGCACCACAAACTGAGATACAACGACTTCTACTTCAAGGAATCTATCAAGGTGCTTTACCCTCAAAACAGTGTTTTTATAAACCTGAAAAAAATGACTCTTTTAAAAAGGCATAATACCAACTTGGTAGTGCATTTGGAGTTGGGACTGCATGCTTCCTACATTCTTATGTGTGAGTTAAGAGTCTCAATTCATCATGATAACGTAATGGTTGTCTTTCAGAATCACAGTAGCCTCAGGTTCTGCCCAGGCGCTGATTGTACCATAGTTGTCTATGCAGCCGAAGTCAAGAGCAAAAGAGTGGAATGCACGCAATGCAGGACATCTTGGTGGTAAGAGACAGGAGAATACGGGCGATTCACAATAGTGCGCCACCAAGAGTTTGAAACACGCTGGCCAATCATAATGCGCGAAATTTGTCGACCATTTCCAAACGGGCATTGGGTTGACAAATTTCGCGCATTGGGATAGGCCAATGCGTTGCGAACTCTTTGTGGCGCACTATTGTGAAACGGCCGTATTGACATTATTAGATGTTGGGATTGACTGTCCTTGACACTGTTACTATTCATTATGGCGCTGTACAGAGCCCAACGCAAATGACAATGGAGAAAAATCACTTCCGTCTTGTTTTTATTAATTGCTACAGGTTGTGTATCCTTTAGATATTATGAAAGAAACTATTTAGGGAAACTGACTAGGTGCTTATAAATGATTATAAAGATGAACAAAGAAAGTGACTGGAGCGGGATTTGAACCTGCAACCTCTGGAACACCATACCAGTGCTCTACCAACTGAGCTATCCAGCCCTACGTTGGTGGCTCATCCCATTCGTCAATATCTCTGTTGGGGGGCGCTAGCTAGAAGCCATTAAATCTGAAACACCATGTTTCCAGGGATCACACCCCAATAACACGATACATCCTGGGAAGTGGTGAACAGGGATCACTCTAAGGGGATACGGCTTTTTGAACAGATATTGTTAGATTCTGTGTCATTCATTCCTTTGAGACTTCTTGCTAGATTCATCAGAAGGTGTGTATGATGTCTGGAATGGGCTTTGTTTGCATTTTTTCATTTCACAGTTTTAATTGTTGTAACAATTACCACGCGCCGGCAGACTGCGATATCATCAAGAAATGGCTGACAAAATGTGCCGACGATTCTGAGACAGCCAACTACATCAGTGCCCATACGAAAGATGTAAGTAGGAATGCACAGGAAAAAGAATGCAGTGGGCCAAAGCGTGATGTACTTTCCTATTTGCTGCAGGGTGTGTTGATGTCATCAGGGAACAACCATAGCTTTCTATCTTTCCGGACACTGTGACTTTTTTATGGCTGGACCCGTGGTATCCATCAGTTTGGTTCATTTTCTTATGGGGATTTTATAATGAAGCATACTTCTCTTCACCTGTAAAATACTGTTTGGATTACTGTGATGCTATGAATACATCATTATTCAGAAATTCTAGGATTTTTGATTCAGAGAACTCTGACAGAAGTAGTTATAAATAGACAGAAATAGAAATAGTACTGTAGGATTTAATAGAGTTCCTGTTTCAAAGAAAAATACAATGTTAATAATGGCTACTTGATACTCTGCGTCCAAATCAAATGCAAGTCATTTGCCTACGTGCAGGATGTGGGGTTTGTTAGCTTGCCAGACCAGATGTCTAGACCATATGTTTACCACTTGAAAACCAAATATGTCAAGTTGTGTTGGGCTCTGTCCAAGTATAGCATCTGATACTAGACCTAATTAAGCACTCACGTCATTTGATGTGACGATTGAACATGTGGTGTGATGTTCCAAACCACGGTGGTTTCTGTTTCTCTTTTGTGTTGAGAGAGCCACCACAAATGGTCTTGCCAATTTTATTTTTCCTGTTGCCTGTACCTGTCTTATGGTTGGAAGCAGCCACTGCTGAAAATGAACAAATATCAAGGGAGTTTTGAAGACACTTTTGCACTCGGGAATGACTGCACTGTGTGGCCTACTCGTGAACTCTACCGTAAATGACATGTTCCATCCACACCTGGCCGCACGTGTAGTGGCAATAATATGATGTGCAATGTAAGTTGTGCATTTCATTGCCGAAAGACTCTAAAAGCACTTGACGCTATGTTACCCTGTCGCCCACTTGTTCTAGAAACAGCAAGTCGAGATGAACCGTCTCAATTTGCTAGGGAGTACGCAATCATCAGAGTAATCATTTCAGGTGCTACTAGATAAACACAACGACCCATTCGGACCTCACAGGTACCCATTTGTACTCCTGTGAGGTCAAATTGACTTTCTCAAGGGGGCAGCTTAGGCTCCAGAGCAGGATTTGCACCTTGACCCTACAATCAGTAGTTGCAAACTCTAACCACTGGGCCGCACGCCCCCGATTACATGTTAACTTGGAATGTATATGACTAGTTTTCAACTGTGTGTGTACAAACCCGTATTGCTGAGCGCAAAGAATGCTCCAGGGTCCAATTTCATGGAGCTGCCTGGCAGAAAACAGTGCTAAACATGCTCAACTAAATTTTGCTTTAGGCAAAAATGAGAATAGAACCAGTCTCGGATAACTACTTAATGCCAGGATTCTTTTGACCGCAACTACTTGGCTGCGGTATGCCCTATATGCAAAGCCTTGTCCAGCAGCAGGCCCACATTGAAACCGCATTGAAACTGCATGATGAATAGAATGTAAGTGTGGTATGCACTAATCCTCACACAAAGCCGCGGCTGTCGCCGTCTACCAGCGTTAAGGGGTTAATGCAATTCGTCAGTGCACCATGGCTGGTAACCCGTTTCTTCCAACACAGTTCTTTGCGTTCAGTATATGTCTGCTTGGTAGCCCAATGGAATCGGCACCTGAACATTGGCACATGAAGGAAAAGGTACCCAATAAAACTGTTGGAGGGCGTAGTTATGTTAGGAGTTCATGGGTGATGGGACCGAAGCTAGAAGTGGATCTGAATCAACACACATGTATCTAGTTTACCATTTGAATGTTCAAACCCTTCTAAAAATAACGACAAAGAATAATACATTCGGCTACTGAATATCTCCAGTGCACATTTTCATGCTCATACAAGTACTGCTCTCTTGAATGGTAGCTCCACGTGCGTAGTTTATCTCTTGAATTTAGGTCAGCCATTTCCCATCTTCAAGTTCATCAACCTTCATTGTTGGCTATGAATCAACCTCCTCTTTAATCCAAACCCTCTTTGTTTGGAAGCATCATCCTCTACTCGCTTCTCATTCTGTAAAGTCGTATGTCATCAAGCTTCTCTAATCTTTCCGGACAATCGCTGCTTCTTTCCCCATGGCACTGACAGTTCTCTTAGTACCCAGGCTGGGATGGTTGATGTTAGCCTCTAGAAGGGGGAGGAGGGGAGGGCATAGCTTTGAATCGTTGAAGCAAGGATTCTTTAAATGTTGTTGACCTTAGGAAAGGATATGGGTGGCACCAGTCATGTTTCCTGGCATGCAGCACAGGCTCGGCTGACTGAAAGGCTGTCAAGTGTTTCCTGACTAGAAAACCACTTATCCCTACATGTAGCTTCAGCGTGAAAGGGATTTATTCATGAGGTTGGGGGGGGGACTGAGAAAGACAGCCATTAAGACGGGAGTTCTCCCAATGGGGAAAACTTTTCAGAAGCGGGAGTCAAGTTTTATCTAGGCATAGCCTATCAGAATTTTGAAAAGGAGGTAATCATTGAAAACTTTCTCACATTTTCCACCTACGGTAACATCATGTTACATTTCATGTGAAGTTCTAGATTGGTTATTTATTTCAAAAATATACATGCACCTGTATGTATTTTCTATTCCTCTTTATTTAAGAACTTCTTGTCTCACCCCTGCCTCTCCTTTTCTTTGTACAGGTACTAGCTTGAATAACATTACAGTTTTTTTTTTGAAGGGTGCAAAAATTCACGATTACTTTGTCCAAACCACTGTTCACTCAGTGCCTGTGTTCGTGGTCTTGAGTTCGTGGTAGACTGGTGCCACAGACACAACTTTTTTCCCCTGATTTCTGGAAAACTTAGTGGCTGTGTTCCCCATGACTGTTCAAGAATAATTGGATGCTGGGATTTCCGTATCTGTCCTTTGCACATACAAGATGTCGTGGCAAGGACGGCCGCCCCGCCACGTGTTGCTCGGAGATAGCTCAGTGCATGAATTATGCTCTGATGTGGCTCGGGGTGAAGGGTATTTCATATTCGTTGGCGAAGTAGTCCTTTACGGTATGATGAACCAAACAATAATTACATTTGAGCGGCAGAGGGGATATTGTGGTTTGTCTGGGACGGTAATTGGATTATGGGTGTGGTCAAGTGAAAGTCAATTAGTGTATGCCATGTGGTGTGTACCGGTATGTGTGCCAACCTAGTACGGACCCGTTAACAAAAAGGTCCACGTTATGTAGGTTGTGTGAACGAGGGGTCATGGGTATCGTCACAAAGTGAGGAGGAATGGTCAAGGATATCATCATCAAAACTCTCGCTCGAAATATTGTACACATTTCAAGAACATTAGTAATTTCACTGAGTTCACTCAACTCCACAAAAAGCGAGGGATGTTCAAACGAGATAGACTTCATGTATGTAATATTGACATGCATTTGTGTGTGTGTGCTGAGGCTGTCACCGTGTGTAAGGGACAGTTTCTTTTGTTAGGGAAGTCAAAAGTGAGCTGTGGAGACAAACATTTGTCTCCACAACGTTTTTGGTCCCCATAATGTCTATATTTCAGCACACACTTAGTCCCTATATCCCAGAAACAAGTATGCATACATGCAAGTGTAGGGTTAACCATATAACCCTATATCCCAGAAACAAGTATGCATACATGCAAGTGTAGGGTTAACCCTATAACCCTATATCCCAGAAACAAGTATGCATACATGCAAGTGTAGGGTTAACCATATAACCCTATATCCCAGAAACAAGTATGCATACATGCAAGTGTAGGGTTAACCCTATAACCCTATATCCCAGAAACAAGTATACATACATGCGTGTGTAGGGTTACGTTACTGTGACAGCCTTCTCCAAAAACTTAAAATAGGAAGCACTCAAAGTCTCAGACCCATGCTAATATTTCTAAATTACCGGGGTGTACATCACCTGTTTGAACTAATGTACATGTACACATACATGTACATGTATTATACCAGGGTCTTGAATGAATAGTGCCATCCAGTGTCAGATTGTGTTCATTCCTTCTCCCTCCCCCCGTACTTCCCCTTGACTTTCACTTCCTGATTGAGGAAGTTGCAATTGGTGTCTTTTTTATAGCAGAAATGAAAGTACATGTGCGGTACTTGACCTTGCGTGTAGTTCAACTTGCCTTGTGTTGCATTGCTTTTACGTGTTTAGCTCTTTGTTCTTTAAAATCAGTTGGCAAAATTCGTGGAAGTACATGTATGTAATTTTTTTTAAAGCCATGTTTGTTTGTTTATTTATGTATGCCTTTGCTGTGTCTGCG
Organism: Acanthaster planci; assembly: GCF_054643075.1. Lineage (NCBI taxonomy): Eukaryota > Metazoa > Echinodermata > Asteroidea > Valvatida > Acanthasteridae > Acanthaster > Acanthaster planci. Next base: position 16,838,351 of record NC_141780.1, on the reverse strand, counting down.
GGTAAAGTTTCATTCAACATGTGCTGGATCAGTCCGCAGGATTAACGTTTGACTTTTTGTAATTTTCACTTTTGCATTGGTTCTTGTTTCCTTACTGCAGTGCCCTGTATGCAACATCTGTATAGAGAAGAACGGCGGATGCAATCACATGGTAAGTCTGTGCGGCTTCGTTTGTCTAACACCTTCTGCCTTGTGCCTTGAACATAGTACAGTACAATTTACAAGTAAAAGGTAATGAAACCAAACAAGACCGACTTGGATCTCTGTAACTTCCCTCCATCCAGTTAATGAACCCAAAGAGCGAGAGCCAGCAAAAACCAAAGTAAGAAACTGCTACAGCAAACTACTGTGCTGACTGTATTCGAAGAATTGAACAATTGTAATCGTACCTGATCATACGTGTTAACCACTTGCTACCGGGTGGTTTGAAAAATGCAGTGCACGTAATCGGGACTTTTTCAAGATTTTCAGTTTTCAAAATTCTTCAAAAATTCATCCTTTCAATTAATGGACGTTTACACCCTCACAAATTACTGTCTGGTGGCCACTCTAGTCTGACAGACAAAATCTATTGACGCCCGAGTATTTCAGCCAGGCCTGCAGCCTTGTAAAAAGAGCCCAGATTGTCCAGTGTTATGTAACTTTCTTTTGTTCACGAACCTGGCACTGTGCGCTGCTGACCTCTTTTCAATAGGGGCCAGATTAGCATGCAGTGGTGCTGTGTGGCTCATCGCTGTGGTGGTGGAGCGCTTTTGTCCCCGGTAGTAATCCGCTCGCACTAAATGCCCCAATGCGTCAATTTGACCGTGAAAAAATGTTAGTGATGCCCAGCAGCCTGGTTTTTGGTTCCAAGTACGGTCTTTTGTTACAAGGCCCAGTTCCCTTTGTTCGACTTCGGAGTTAAAAATTTCAAGCTCAAAATCAGGCCCGAAGAGTATTTGCCAAAAGCCATGCTCCTGTTGAAAGTGGTACATACCGGTATGTACATTTATAGACGTAGATTTATGAAACATGGTTTGTATTTAAATTTTGCCTTTCACCACTTTAGCATGCAGCACTCATTTTTTCCAGTTGTTGCTAATTATTGGGCCACCCAATATTTCTGTATAAGGTGATCCCTGTACCTGTCTCTAGTATATTTTAGGTTATGGCAGATTTGGTACAATGTTATTAGTGTTATCATTTAAGCAGCGATTTACCCTCAACCTCCCTAACGGATTGGGAAAAGTCACAGTTTCTGTGAGGGGGAATTTTGATGATTGCCGATAATGGTCCTTCTCTTAAAGGGTAGGCCTTTCAATTTTAGGATCCCAAAAGTGGCAATTTGATTTGTCCCAGTCCTGCATAATGGAACTCTCTGCAGATGAATGGTAGTTTTTGTTTCTGCAGCTGGGAACCGACCGGAGCTAATTCCCTTCTTCCAATAAGTTCAGCATGATCGAAACTAAGTGTGGGTTTAACTTCTCGATCAGGTAATTAAGGAGGCACAAGAGGGGTTCTGTCCTGTGGGAGATTGCGGAGCAAGGGAGACCATGTCTGTCACCGGTACCCGGCTATTTTTAATTTTTGTATACACTCTGATTTGCGTATCTAGGGGGCACCTGCACAGCAGAGAGGCCAATGTCTGCCTGCAGGTGCGGGTAATTAATTGCCCTGTAACCAGATATGTCCATCAGCCCAGCCAGTGAAGGAAGAAGGGTCCCTGGATCACCCCTTTTTCTCTTCTCCCCTACCCTCCCCTCAGGCTCCCTGATTGGTGGGAGTCCACCTGCGGTTGTTATCGCGCAGGGGGAGCAGGGCAGGATGCGGGTTTGTTTACACAGAGGCTGATACCATAATGTGTCAGGGTCAGAAGATTAAAATTTGTCGGCCTGGGAATCACTGGCAGGATTTTCAGAATTTGAATTTGCACACCTTCATCTGTTAATTGCCCAGGGCCTCTGAACTGGCGCGGGCATTCCGTTAATTACTCAATGTTTATGCTGTACTGTGGATTTGTGTCACTTATGTTGGGCCCAGCAGCAAGATGAATACATCTTTGAATAACTTTACATAGAGTAAAAATAAAACATCTGGTATAAAGTACAAAAGAAACCTGTAAAAAATTATCTCAAAGAAGTAAAATTCTTTTTTGCATACCATTACACGTAAAAGCCTTCAAACACAAGATAATTCAAACTTAGCCTTTTTCATTACGCCTACGAGAAAATTATGTATGTAGTCTGGCATTACTTGAGTCTTTGTGTTCATGGGACGGCGTGACAGAATATCAAGTGATTCTCCTTGGGAAAAAAATGAAATTGCCATGAGGGCAATGAGGTGAATAAATTCAACAGTGCAGATCATTGTCTCCACACATAGACAAGTGTGTATTTGCCTGCAACTGGGGACCCCCTATTGTTCCTCTTTTGTTTGTACTTTAACTTTTTTAGAAGACCACCCATATGTTTTGTACACAGTTGTTAATCGGGGACCTTCTGACAATCAGGGACCTTATTGTCCTCTGTTGTTCAGGGTCCCCAATTGAATGCAGAAACAAACTCACACACCCATACCTGTTTTATGTACAAAGTGTGGGCATTCCTTTGTTCTCCTGTGGTTAAGGAAACTTGGGGAAAATTCTCTTTTTTCTCCCACGAGGATAACTCCTTCAAGCTGGATTTTTGATGATGATTTCCTGGACTGTTCCTTTTCATTTTGCAACCCTGACCCCAAATGCCTTTGAAGCTGTTTTTCAGAGAAGGGAAAACATTGTGTGGACGTGTGCAAGTCCACACAATGCCATCACACCCTGCATTATGTGGACTTCTTTTGTTCAGAGGTCCACACTATGTATGCCAAGCCTACACACCTACAGGTATATTCACCTCCTTCTAAAGGACTACATGTACAAGTACCAGATACATGTACAGTGTACATGCAATTTGGTAATCTGATGCTTGTATCCTTTTTGGTATGAACATTGACTTGCCGAGTGGATAATCAAGTCTCAGTGAAACCATGAACTGGCTCTTGGTGGTACCTGAGTGTGGTCCTTTCACACAAAGTTCTCAGAACCTTGGAATATTGGTACTCAAGATTTGTAACTGTAACAATCTGTAACAAATCAA